>NC_064627.1:160899998-161204898 GCF_023864275.1 Schistocerca cancellata | reverse complement strand
ACAAATATTGGTAACATTTGTAGACGGACGGTTCTTCTTCGAAATCAATTAAGCTATCGTGGTGGCATTCCCTGACAGAAACACACCTACATTTAGCAGAAGTGATTCAGAGCAACTCCAGAAATCATAAATCGTGGTGACCAGTAGAATAATTGAATCGAGTAACAAAGTCCCGTGTTTGAACCTCTGAACAATCTGCGTCAGGGAATCACGAACGAAAGCTGCAGTGGACGAGTACTGATCTCACTGCTGTCAAATAAAGGGCTGTGCGTCGTTGTCCCTCTCGGCAACAGAAATGCCACTGGGAGTCAGATATTCGGGGCGACCGTGTTTGGTGTGACAGTGTCATGAAGAGAGCAGCCGCCGCGGCTCGACGCCTGATGCGTTTGCCGGGTGAGCGGTAATCGCTGCGGCCGCTCACCAGCCCCGCGCTGACAGGTGGCGGCGGGGCAGGCCTTATCACCGGCCAGCCAGCCAGCGACGTGACGGGCCGCGCCGCTGCCCACTCGTTATCCCGGATCAAGCCGTCTCCGCTGGACCCCCGGGACGTAGCAGCGAAAAGACCCACCAGTCCAGCTGTGCCAGGAACGTGGGAGTAAAAAGCTCTGGGGCTGTCGTACAGTGGAAGCATTCTGTCCTAACTACCCATTTCTCATCGTAGAGCAGACTGAGGTGTCAAGTCAGAGGGGTGTTCTGAACACAATTTCCACACAAAGCAGCTCAATAGGCTGTGGAGTGGAAGGGGTAGGCTAGCAATAGAACAGTGCATCACCATTGACTAGACACTCATTTATTGAACACGTAAGTCAGGTATTACCCAAAAGGAACAATCAGTACAAATTACAAAATAATATTCCTTTCCTTTAAGTCACTCAAACATTTAAACAGGCAAATAGCAATCATTTAACTGAAAACCTTTTAAGAAAGCAAGACGAGAAAATTTGAATGATGAGTTAAAATCATATTTAAATAGGCTGTGACCGAGCACATATTTTAAAATGAAATACTTCCTTTAAGGAACCAGCGATCAAAATTAATTACATAATCCTCAACTACTATATTACATCCAAGACATTTAAGATTAAACAGTAATATATAACATCAGAGAGCTGCAGTCCCAAGTTTTAAGCAGCACGTTTCAGATCGACTGCACTGCAACAGTACAACACAAGTCCCTCAGAGGATCTCCCCACACAGGAAGTTATTGCCGCAATCGACAAAATATCAACATCATTCCATGTACACACCTAAAACAAACTAAAAGCTCTCTTAAGTTTGGTACAGTTAATCCCTTTCAACATATCATACATAACAAGTCTAGCCCTAGGACGGCACCGACACCCCGCAATTTAGCACGCGACAAAATACAGCGATGCACTCATCACGTATCCTTATAAAATCCAAGAACAGAGAGCCGGCTCCCCAATAGCGGAACATTTAACCACGCGCAGCGTGTGGGTTTGCGGGATGCTGATCTCGCCCTTAACCTCAACACCAGTTCAAATACTACTCAGCCTACAATCTTGAACCACCATACACATTCCTTCAGTTACTGCACAGAAAACCAATGTGATAGGCAAAAAGCCAGCATATGATAAAAGCTTAAGCAATTTGCTTACTAGACAACCCTTATGAATAGTAGCCGTAATTTTTTTTTAAACTTGAGTACACCCACAATCAAAAGACAAACAATGCCTATCATAAGGACAGTAGCACATAAGCAAGTAGCAATGGTAACTTCTGCTTAGATTGGCTACAAATCAGCGCGTGATTTAACAAACCAGAGAAAAGTCTTTACTACATAACCATCAATACAATAGCAAATCACTCACACATGTACTCCCCCACGATTTCGATTCGCAAAGCCACAGACAAACGTAGACCAACATAATGGTGCTCCCTCAGTTACCTCAAATAACTGAGTCCCTTAGTTGCACAACAGAGAACCAGACCTAATGAAACCACCACAGTTTTCGCCTTTAAATTGTCACAGTACAAGTGAGACTCAATCGCAAATGTAATTTTACATCACCAGTTCCCGTATAGTCAATACAAGCGCCTGATTTTCACCCGTTTATAACGGCAGGCAGCAACATCGTACGGAAAAGAGCGTAGACACAAGTTCTTACCAATTCTCTTCTCCGAAAGCAGCCACCGTAACTCTCGGGAACCACTGCGACATCCAATGCAAAAACGTTACTCCTTCACACAAATTACAGGACGCCCACTTCCCCCCTGCTTGCTACGGCGCCTTCCGTTCAGAGCCAACTTGTATATCTCCGTGCGATAGGTCCGGTCCTACACTCGCTGCGTCAACCCGACAACCGTCTTCCACCACGTCCCGGAGCACCACTCCCAACAGGACCTCGCCTCGCTACTCCTCGCGTAGGCCCCAGAGGGCGCTGCCTACCGCCCTGACCGAGGCAGGGAAGATAAACCACGACAGTGGCACTATCGATATGAGCCACCACGGCTCACAGACCTCTGCAAATCATAGTAAAGCGTGTGGCAAATGACATCTCGAATCGGAGTATATTTATATCCATGCTTTTCGAGTTGCTGTTGTTGCGGTCTTCATCCCCAAAGACTGGTTTGATGCGGCTCTCCACGATAGTCTGTCTGTGGTGTCATACATCGATATCACTCGACAGTTGTCTTACAGGTGCTGACGGCAATGCTAGCTTCCACAAAAGGCTGACAGCAGTGATACGGGATCCAGTGCACTCAATGGAGCACACCTGCTGAGAAACACCTCCAGCAGCTCCGTACCACAAGTGCCATCAGCCATGGCAATATAGGATGGTCGGCGGCAGCCACACAAGTCTATTCACTACAAGGCGTGGCCCAGTCACAGTGGAATCGTCAGTGCGACACAGCCTAGTCACGATCCTGACTATCACTCATTCATTACTTAAGAGAGTCTCTCCTAAGATCATCTTGTTGCTGTTGTACCAGCTGGGTTTTGTTGTTGTATGTTCATTTACACTACTGGCCATTGAAATTGCTACACCACGAAGATGACGTGCTACGGACGCGAAATTTAACCGACAGATGCTGTGATATGCAAATGATTAGCTTTTCAGAGCACTCACACAAGGTTGGCGCCGGTGGCGACACCTACAACGTGCTGACATGAGGAAAGTTTCCAGCCGATTTCTCATACACAAACAGCAGTTGACCGGCGTTGCCTGGTGAAAAGTTGTTGTGATGCCTCGTGTAACGAGGAGAAATGCGTACCATCACGTTTCCGACTTTGATAAAGGTCGGATTGGAGCCTATTGGGATTGCGGTTTATCGCATCGCGACATTGCTGCTCGCGTTGGTCGAGATCCAATGACTGTTAGCAGAATATGGAATCGGTGGGTTCTGGAGGGTAATACGGAACGCCGTGCTGGATCTCAACGGCCTCGTATCACTAGCAGTCGAGATGACAGGCATCTTATCCGCATGGCTGTAACGGATCGTGCAGCCACGTCTCGATCCCTGAGTCAACAGATGGGGACGTTTGCAAGACAACAACCATCTGCACGAACAGTTCGACGACGTTTGCAGCAGCATTGACTATCAGCTCGGAGACCATGGTTGCGGTTATCCTTGACGCTGCATCACAGACAGGAGCGCCTGCGATGGTATACTCAACGACGAACCTGAGTGCACGAATGGCAAAACGTCATTTTTTCGGATGAATCCAGGTTCTGATTACAGCATCATGATGGTCACATCCATGTTTGGCGACATCGCGGTGAACGCACGTTGGAACTGTGTGTTCGTCATCGCCTTACTGGCGTATCGGCCGGCGTGAGTGTATGGGGATCCATTGGTTACACGTCTCGGTCACCTCTTGTTCGCATTGACGGCACTTTGAAAAGTGGACATTACATTTCAGATGTGTTACGACCTGTGGCTCTACCCTTCATTCGATCCCTGCGAAACCCTACATTTCAGCAGGATAATGCACGACCGCATGTTGCAGGTCCTGTACGGGCCTTTCTGGATACAAAAAATGTTCGACTGCTGTCCTGGCCGGCACATTCTCCAGATCTATCACCAATTGAAAACGTCTGGTCAATGTTGGCCGAGCAACTGGCTCGTCACAATACGCCAGTCACTACTCTTGATGAACTGTGGTATCGTCTTGAAGCTGCATGGGCAGCTGTACATGTTCACGTCATCCAAGGTCTGTTTGGCTCAATGCCCAGGCGTATCAAGAACGTTATAACGCCAGAGGTGGTTGTTCTGGGTACTGAATTCTCAGGATCTATGCATCCAAACTGTGTGAAAATGCAATCACGTGTCAGTTCTAGTATAATATATTTGTCCAATGAATACCCGTTTAACATCTGCATTTGTTCTTTGTGCAGCAATTTTAGTGGCCAATAGCGTACAAACAGTCTTTATATACTCGGAGAAAGCTCAATTTAAGTAATGATGCTGTTTACTTTATTTACTTATAAGCTAATCATTTGTGCTCCTGTCCAGTGCAAAGTAGTACACAACACTATCCTGCACAAGCCTCTGCGTAGCTAGTGCAGCTTACAACCATTTGAACGTGATCACTCTCTTCAGTTGATATCCTTCTACATTTTTTCGCCTGAAAATGGTGTTCCAATACCAAACTGATGATTCCATGATGAATCAGGATGTGTGCTGTCGACCAGTCTCTTCTTTTAATAACGTTCTGCCATAATTTTTTTCTTTGTGAATTCGATTCAGTTCTTCATTAGTCATTTAATCTACCAATCTAATCTGTCATACAAATAAAGCAGAGTGTATGTATATGAGTAAATTCAGGGTCTTCTCCGAAACCCTGGGATTGATTTGAGTCAGATTTCACACAGAAACGGTTGACCTCACAAGAAACAACAGGCCTCACGACTATCAGCATAGAGTGGTTTATGACCTCCCACCTCCAATGCGATACCGAGCGAGGTGGCGCAGTGGTTAAACACTGGACTCACATTCGGGAGGATGACGGTTGAATCCCGCGTCCTGCCATCCTGATTTAGGTTTTCCGTGATTTCCCTAAATCGCTCCAGGCAAATGCCGGGATAGTTCCTTTCAAAGGGCACAGCCGACTTCCTTCCCCATCCTTCCCTAATCCGATGAGACCGATGACCTCGCTGTCTGGCCTCCTTCTCCAAAACAACCCAACCCAACCCTCCAATGTAAGTGGAGATACGGACAAAAACGTGTTTTCTCATGTAACTGGCATTTAGGCTGCCTGCAAACCACACTTGTCTGTGGGGCCAATACTGGCTTGCCAAATCAATATGCTTTGTGGGGCAGCCTACATGCGAGGGGCGAGGAACTGTTTTCAGTCGGTCTGATGAGTAGAATGCTGTCCATGAAATGCATGTTGTGTTGGATGAGTAATGACTCACTTTATCGATCTGCATTGCATGGCACCCTGCACATTAGGGGCAAATAAATTATTTTCATGCCCATGCACAATAGATGTGTTGTTGGAGCAGTAACGATCTGCTTTATTGAACTGTGTTGCAGGGGTTATAGATAAAAAATTCGCTTCAGTTGCCAGTAACCTGCAACTGAAGAGGCTATTTATTGTACAAATACGCTCCTCGATTGTGAATGTCTAATCAGATACTGTGTATTGCAGGGGTTACATTGCCGATGAGCATGGCTGGGAACAGGCTGAGATGGATAGAGAAGGAGAAGAGAGTGAAGGGAGTAGGATAAGACAGAGAGAGAGGGGAGGAGGGGGACATGAATGAGGAAGGTGGAGGTTATGAAGAGTGGTGTGCAGCTGCAAAAGGAAGACGGGAGACAGAGATGGACAGAGAGGGGAGGAAGTAGATGTGGTCAGAAAGAGGGGGTAGGAAGGTATGATCTTATAGAGGGCGTTCAACTTAGGATAAACAGAGGTGAGGGGAGCTGAAGAGACAGGGAGAGTGGAGAGGAAGTACACTGCATACCATTAAAACCGCAACATTAAGAAGAACGGATAGCGGATATTCAGTCATCGTGCACATGCGGACTGTTGGAAAAATACGTGACTACATTTATAGGTTGTTTGGGGGTGTACAAAATGCGAAATTTACTAGATAGAGTTGCGAACTCCAGCAACAACTATGACAATAACCATCATGTGCACCGAAGCAAACTGAGCTTGGATGCCCAATTATGGTATGTGATTCTGTGCTGCTTCACTAATTGTAGTATGTGGTATGCGGTGACATGCATGGCATTCGCTAACGCACGTCCAGACACTTTTGGAAATTGTTATGATATACCACCATGAAAAAACATTCATTATCTCAGATGCTTACAACAGAGTCATAAATTTGCATTTTCTAGCATATTTTATTACATTCATTTCAAGTCTGACTGTTAAAAGTAGGTGTCTGTATTTTCTTGAAGCCCTTTATTCCCAGTTTTCCGAGTCCAGTGAACCGAAAAAGGGGGGGGGGGATAAGTTAATCCGGGAAGTATCCGCAGTAATTTCCGAGATAATACAGTCACTGAAGTCATTTGAGGTACTCGATTCAACTATAATTTTATCACGTCTAAAACAACATTGAATGTAACATTACCATCTTGAGAGTAGCAAATCTACGTGGATTACATGGAGTGATAAAAAATATACAATAGATGAACTAATTTTTATCTCAGCCCAAGGTGCATTGTAACATCCACAAGATAAATTTTAGCTACTGTGCGACGAGAGGAAATTATGCCTCTAAGAATTATAAACATTATCTATTCAACATATCAAAAAATAATGAAATGATAATAAATATTAATTATTTACACAATATTCTATGATGTAATTGGACATATCGATGTGTATCATACAAAGACAATGATAATTGTAAATTCCTTTTATGATCTGCGTTTGTCTTCCTTGGTTTTTACGTTTTGTTGGATGGCTTTTGTAGGTTGCGGACGCATATCAAACTGAGGTCTGTTAAGAAATTCTAATTATTTGTTAAATATTACTTGAGAATAGAGTTCATCATTATTATAAATTTGAGTGAATAATTATTTGTAACTTTAATTCCTCTCTCAGTAAGCATTATCTGTGTTAATTACAGGGCGTCCAGAGAAGGACTCCCTCATTTCAAAACTAAATATCTCGAAAACAAAGATCGATAGAGGAATGCAGTAAACGGTATGTTTATTGTGAAAGCTGTAAGAGGTTTATACAGAAGTTTGAAATAATAGTTACAAAAGCTGCTAACAGATGGCGCTGTAATCGCCATACGTAATGCCTAGTATAAATAGTGATCTGAAGCCAGGAGCGATCAAAGAGATGGAAGAGATTAAAACCATGTACTCCATTGAACAACGCGTTTTTCTGGTTCTAGAGTACCACAGGTTAGAATAGAGTCCTACGGCAACAAGGCGAAGTTTTCAAGCACGATTTAATGTTCCAAAAGGACCCGATGCGAAAACCATTCGTACGCTCTTCGCAAAATTTCAACGAACAGGCAGCGTAACCGATGATCTAGTGGGGCATGTTGGCCGCAAGCAAACCGCAGTTACGCCTGAAAATATCGCCACAGTTTCTGGAATTATTCAGCGAAATCCAATATCATCCGTCCGTAGAATTGCATCTGAGACTGGTTTGAAGCGTTCCAGCACGCAGAAAATACTGAGAAAGAGCCTACACATGTTTCCATTCAAAATTCAAACGCACCAGGCCATACCGTACGAGCTGTGCAACAAAGGGTTGCCTTTGCTAAACAGATGCTCACAATGATTGATAGTGAAGGATTGATGTTGGCTGCATCTGGTTTACAGATGAAGCACACTTCCACCTGAATGGATACGTGAATAAGCAGAACAGGCGATTTTGGGGTTCCGAAAAGCCATATTGGTGTGAAGCGAAACCCCTGTATTCTCCTAAAGTTACTGCGTGGGCTGCAGTATGCAGTAGAGGCATTATTGGCCCTTTTTTTCATTCGAGAAACGGTCACTGGTGCACGTTACGTTGCAATTTTGGAACAATTTGTCGCCACACAGGAAGCGTTAGACCACGTACTGAATGGTTTATGCAAGATGGAGCCCGACCACATCGGACCGAACAAGTGTTTCGCTTTCTTGAGGAATACTTCGGGAATCGAGTCATTGCTTTGGAATATCCCAAATTTACTGGTGCAGGCATGGATTGGCCTCCAGAGATGGTCTACTCGCAGCATCTCGCCACGCTGGACGAGCTTGAATCGGCGATCTCTGTTGCATGTCAACCCATTTCGGTTGAGACACTACGAAATGTGATGGCGAATTTCATTCTTCGTTTGCGCCACCTCTGCAGTGCCAATGGTGAACATTTTGAAAACATTGTGATGTGATTGTTTGCAAAGATTGTTTTCATACGGTTATTTCGCTTATGTATGCTGATATGAGCTGTACAGCGTACAGCGTCATCTTTTAGCAACTTTTGTAACTATTATTTCAAACTGCTGTATAAACTTCTTACAGCTTTCGCAATAAACATACCGTTTACTGCATTCCTCTATCGATCTTTGTTTTCGAGATAATTAATTTTGAAATCAGGGAGCCCTTTTCTGGACACCCTGTATTTATTTCCGCTGCAAGGAGCGCAGCCATTGATGATAGCGATTTGTATCGCGTTTCTTGTCTATGTTTTCCTTAGAAAAAAATCAAATGTTTGCTCGATGAATTCTAAATAGTTCACAATACGACAGTAAAGTTTAATAAGCATTTCAAATACTTATCTTATTTGCTCTAACAAGAGAAAGTCTCTATCAATTGTCTGCCGCCATCTTAACAATTATCTCAGCGGCAAAATCAAATTACGAAACTCTGCAGATATAAATGGCGAAGGTAATGCAAATGTGTAAAAATAAATGTCCACAGGTGGTCCCGAACTCATTTTAATGAAAATAATTCGAATCAGATTGGTTCTTTAAAAACAGTGCTCATAGCACGATCGTTGTAACAAACTTTTCTAGCTGATGTATGAAGCCGAAATTAATTAAGCACGAGTTACGAAGAATATTGTCTCAGGTAACATACGTCAGTGTTGTGCGAGGCTGATATTCGGTGCTTTTAATGATCATTTTGCTGAAGATAACTGTTTGCATCATAATCAATAGTTGTAGAGAATCTGTTGTATGAACTGTGATTTAGCGACACTTACACAACTTACAGACAACACTTTAACACGACGTTAACTTGGAGTTCTTTAGCAACTTGACTAAATCTTTAGCCGGGAGAAATATTATTTAGTAATTACTCAATGTAATAAAATAAGATTATCATTTTCATTTACAAATTAGTTAAATACCAAACCACTGAATAAAACAGCGAACGCCACACTGACGCGATAGAGGTGCGAAGTCCAGCAACAACTATGGCTCTAACCATCCTGTGCATCGAATCAAACTGAGATTGGATGCCCAATTATGGTATGTGATTCTATGCTGCTTCGCTAATCGTAGTATGTGGTAGGTGGTGACGTGCATGGCTCTCGCTAACGCACTTCCAGACACTTTCAACGGGCGGAGAAATCGGGAGAACGCGCTGGTCAGGTAATTCTGGCATGTATAAGGACACCATGGAAAACATGTGGTCTCTTGATGTCTCACTGAAAGATAACGTCACGGAAACCTCAAAGGTAGAGCGCTGCTACAAGCCTTACTACGTCAGATAACCAATACCTGCTGGATAAATTACCGGCTGAACAACCCAGAGGTGACCGTGCTGTGAATCTAGTGCCATCCCATATCCTTAAGAAATCATCCGGGCTCGTATGATAAAGACCAACGCAATATTATATCGTTCATTGTTCTAGGAACCTCCACACGCGGATACGTCCAAATGATGCTCTGCGAAGGACCGGGACTCGGTGCCACTCCTGTGTCCAGAGCTGTAGTTCCGCGCTCCGGTTTGCTCGACTCTCTCTGCAACTGCGTCAAGGGAATTGCAACAATGAGCTCCGTGCTGACAAACTGTGGCTTTCCGGATGATGTCACACTGTTCACGTGGATACTCGTCGGTATGAACAACTCCGTTTTGTGACTGACGGTACATATAGTAGCTGTATGGTACTGCACGGCTGAGTGAACAACAAGTCTGTAAGTATACCCTTTTGAGCGCTAGCCTCGTGGAGCCAACATGTTATTGAGTACTGCCCCACTGGGTCCATTACTTCCTCATTCGGATGACAAACTTGGGATACACATCAACTCAAACAGCAACGGCGCCGAATGATAAACCGCTGTCTCGATAGGTCATGAGCATGGCACTACCGAATTTTAAAATTCATTTGTTGATGCGTACCCTCCCCACACGTGCATAACAGCTGAACTCTGAAACAGCAAACATTCAAGTACGATATCTAAATTATTAACTCCTTGGGTTATCTTTCCTTACACAAGATAGACACTAACACTCTGAAAAGCTTGTAAGGGTGTTGCGGGATAGGCTGTGTGAAGGAATAACTATTAAGAAAAAAAAATCGGTACATTGCGCCATTTTCGAGTTAATTTGCGTCCAAGTTAGCCGGCTAGGACGATGGGTGCGTAAATTCAAGCGCCCCACACGAGACGGTGTTTCAAAACCGAGCAAGGGAGCAATACCAAAATTGGTCTTGGGATGATACTAAGGATCGAATCTGAGACAAGGGCTGAACAGTCTCGTAAGCTATAATCTACGCTGTGAGAACAACTGACACTAATTATATCTGACAGGCCACTTGAATTTGTGCACGCAGAGGCCTGATTGGCTAACGTCAGTGCTAATTAGCTTGGAAACGGCGCAACGCATCAAATTTTTTTCTCAACGCTTATTTCTCAGTAGAACCTACCGTGCCCAATCTTACAAGCTTTTCAGACTGCTTTGCGTGTGAAGTGCATGTCATGCAGTTTGACATTTGCTTCATTTCTCCTACATAACGCTGTAATGAAGCAAGCAGTGTGGGCAATATTCTTCCACAAACTTTCCACAGATCAGATTCCTCAACACTACCCCTGTGACATTTCGTGGCCAAAATATCTTCAGGCAGAAGCCAGTGGTAAGCCATACACCCATAAGCATGGTTTGACACTTGCTGTTTTAAATGTTATACAGCCAACTTTCAGATTTCTAGCCAATCCTGAACTGCTGAAAAAATGTGTACATGGGAAAACACAAAATTCAAATGAGAGCTACAACCACCTTATATGGATGCGTTGTCCCAAAACAGTGTTTGTGTCCTCAAATGTTGTGAATATAGCTGCGTGTAATGCCTGTCTAGTGTTCAACAGTGGAAATGTAGGCAGGATTAAGTGCCTTCAGAAATTAGGCTTCCATCCAGGTGCGTTCACACTGAACATACTCCGAAGCATCGATGAAGTGCGACTTGACAAAGCCCAGGCAGCAGAGGAAAATATCCAAAAGATGACTAGGCAAAGGAAACAGGGAGAGAGAATACTCCAGCAAGACAAGAAAGAGAATGAAGGTTATGGATATGGATAGCATTAGTGCGTAGAAGTATGGATATATACTTAAAAATTGAAATTAAAACTTTAAATGAGATTTCCCGTAAAGTGACTTTTTAGATTTAATGTACCTTTTCTCAGGAGCTATAAGAGCTAACATCCTGAAATTTGGCAGAGTTGTTAAGAAGTACTTACTGAATAATCCTGTGCACCAATTTGCCGTTTTTTTTCTCTGAGAAAAGTTTAAAATATGAGAAAAATAGAGCAGTCCCGGGTAAAACAAAACTGAAAAATTAATTTGAAAGCAACTATGAGCTGAAACAAAAATCTGTTGCACACGTTTTAATAGCCTTTAATGAAGAAGTATACTATACAGTTTCAGCTTTAATGCTTGAATAGTTTATGAGAAAAGGTACATTATATGTACATCGGTAATTAAGAATTCAAGTCCTTATAAAATGAAATTCCATGAACATGATCAAACAAAAACTGCAGAGACTATAGTTCATTATGTACTACACAATAGTGTCATGTTTTAAATTTATAACTGTAATGTTGTAGGAGATATCGAAGTTTAAATATCAGTATGCAGTTTGGTCTACGTCTGCCCTTAATGTTCGGCACTGTATTTTTTAATTTCTTTCTGTGAAAATGTAGTATGATTTCTCATAGATGCTAAGGAGGGAATACTAAGATGATCTAAAGTTAGTTAAAATGATTGGCTCCGTAGACTTTGAAACTGATATGCCCAGAGAGAGATTGTGATGTGCCTGATAATATATACAAGACTAAAGAAAAATAAAGATGCATTAAAAGGATTTGACGGCTTAGAACGACAACGTAACTAGTGAAAGATGTTTATAATTCTCAGGTATAAGCTATTGGGGAAGACTGATATAGCTCACGTAGGATACGATGGCCGATGCGCAATGACAAGTTTTCGTCCAAAGTGCTGGGCGAGTTCATTCGTTTGTTAAGAAGGGAAGGCCGACAGTGTCTGAAACATTTCGGACACTAGGCGATTACGAAATCGAGGCTACCATTCTCAAACAATTTTACAGAAACTATTCGGCAAAAAAAAAAAAAAACATTTTTGCTTTACTTATTCCTTTTTATGTCAGGTTCACGATACGTGCCCATCATTTCGTTAATAGTCATGGTTATTGTGATATATACATGAAAGCAAGACACTGCGTAAAATTTGAAAAAGTTTGCAATGAAAAATAGAGATTGCTCTGATTTTGTGTTTGATGCATTTATATAATATGCTGCAGCATATGAAATTTAGCTAACATATTTAATTTTTCTTTAGACTTGGGTGGAGGTGTCTACCTGTCACCAGTCTCGAGAAAACTGACCTGACGTAGCACACTCATTTGCGATCACACAGCGCCAGAGTAAAGCCAGAGTGAAATATCCACAAAACGTTCCTCATGTTTTATAAACGGTTTGAGATATCGACATGAAATTTTGGCAAATGATAGCATGCAAAGAGGAGAGTATTTTGCCATATGGTCACTACGCAAAACTTTCATTATGTACCGTGTCATTCCACCAAATACACACTTTTCTGATGAAAGAATTCAGATTTTACGGGCCTTCGATAGCTGGTGAAACGAGAAATGCTACCTGTTTTTGAATATCGTATGTGAAGATATTACACATTTATTGTGTGGTGAGAATGTGCATTTTGATAAGCTACTGAACTTACTTTCCCTTGGTTCGTCACTTAATAAACTTAATAAACCACTGCATCTACACAACGTGTTAGTGAGGCGAGACTGCGTAAACTTCGCTGTGTTTTGGCAGAAGAAGCAAATTTTAACATGGCAACCAGGGAAATGTGTAGTTTTTAGTCAAAATTCGCCACTCATGACGCTTCTCTGAAAGTTACAAATGGTTTACAAGACAGGAGAAAATAAATAGCTGCATTTTCGGCGAAAGTATTTGAATCTTGAATTTGCAAAACGACTTAAGTCCACATTTTCATGATTTTGAGTTTGGGCACAACACTGTTCCAATACTCAACACGCATCGCTTAATACCAAAGAGACTTTAATCCCTAAATTCTGTACATTAATTCCAGTAACAGAACATTAGTGTTTATCGGAAAAACAGCTTTAGTCCAGGACTTAAGTTGTTTTGCTTGTCAGGTAATGATAATTGTTAAGAGAGTCATGTATAGCTTTACTTTTGTTTGTGTGGTGCACCTGCGATATGTTAGCTGAAAACGAAAATGGTGTCTAACAGCAGTTCTTTATGTATTGGTGTTGTTGAAAATGAAGAAAATATTGACCAAAAAAGGAGGAAAGGAATGAAAAGGGCTGCAGAATACAAGAGAGCTACAATAAAGCTTTCTAAGGTTAAAGGAATGGATCACGTAATACATGTGGGGAAGTTAGTTTCAGCTAAACAAACAGGACCTGCTTGCGGGTAAGCAATTTGGATTTAAATTTGTTTCATAATATTGTTGTACACAGTGTTCTTGTACACATCATTGTAGCTCACTGAGACTGGTAAATTACTAGTAATGCAGAATCTAGTGTATAAAATATTGTCAGACATTGTATTTCAGATGCAGGAAACTATGTCTCAACTTGATTTCCGAAAACGCATTGTTAGAAGCAGTTAATTACATGACAGATTTTGACACTAAGAACGAACAAGGTCTGTTCTTACGGGGACAAACTGTAAGCATTGCCAGCCTGGTACTAGGGCAGCTATGTTCGTTATTATGGCCATTAAAATTGCTTCACCACGAAGATGACCCACTACAGACGCGAAATTTAACCGACAGGAAGAAGATGCTGTGATATGCAAATGATTAGCTTTCCAGAGCATTCACACGAGGTTGGCGCCGGTGGCGATACCTACAACGTGTTGACATGCGGGAAGTTTCCAACCCATTCCTCATACACAAACAGCAGTTGACCGGCGTTGCCTGGTGAAACGTTGTTGTGATGCCTCGTGTAAGGAGGAGAAAAGCGTACCATCACGTTTCCGACTTTGATAAAGGTCGGATTGTAGCCTCTCGCGATTGCGGTTTATCGTATCGCGACATTGCTCCTCGCGGTGGTCGAGATCCAATGACTGTCAGCAGAATATGGAATCGGTGGGTTCGGGAGGGTAAAACGGAACGCCGTGCTGGATCCCACCGGCCTCGTATCACTAGCAGTCGAGATGACAGGCATCTTATCCGCATGGCTGTAACTGATCGTACACCCACATCTCAATCCTTGAGTTAACAGATGGGGACGTTTGCAAGACAACCATCTGCACGAACAGTTCGACGACGTTTGCAGCAGCATGGACTATCAGCTCGGAGACCATGGTTGCGGTTCCCTTGATGCTGCATCACAGACGGGAGCGCCTGCGATGGTGTACTCAACGATGAACCTGGGTGCACGAATAGCAGAACGTCATTTTTTTTAATGAATCCAGGTTCTGTTTACAACATCATGATGGTCGCATGATGGTCGCTCTACCCTTCATTCGATCCCTGCGAAACCCTACATTTCAGCAGGATAATGCACGACCGCATGTTGCAGGTCCTGTACAGGCCTTTCTGGATACAGAAATTGTTCGACTGCTGCCCTGGCCACCACATTCTCCAGATCTTTCACCAATTGAAAACGTCTGGTAAATGGTGGCCGAGCAACTGGCTCGTCACAATACGCCAGTCTCTACCCTTGGTGAACTGTGGTATCGTGTTGAAGCTGTATGGGCAGCTGTACATGTACACGCCATTGAAGCTCTGTTTGACTCAATGCCCAGGCGTATCAAGGCCGTTGTTACGGCCAGAGGTGGTTGCTCTGGGTACTGATTTCTCAGGATGTATGCAACCAAATAGCGTGAAAATGTAATCACATTTCAGTTCTGGTATAATATATTTGTCCAATAAATGCCCGTTTATCATCGGCATTTCTTCTTGTTGTAGCAATTTTTATGCCCAATAGTGTATGTTAAAGATTCAGACAAGCAGATAGACATATGAAGAAAACATTCCTAAGTGTTTATTGTGTTACCGAATCCAGGATGAAGAGATTGTGTAAGTTTCTGCTTCGCGGCATGTCTCCTAAAGGCCAACGTGGAAAACACAAACCAGGGAACGCAGAAGAGGCTGATATACTTACTTCTATTCACACCCGTATTGCATGATTTCCAACTAAACCAACCAACTATGGAAACACAGATTTTTCTACTTACACAGTGAACTAACTGTGAACACTGTGCATGAAGTGTTTCTTGCCAAATATCCCTGACAGTAATGTGTCTTACCACTATTATCACAGATATTACAATAACTATTTCCGTTTTGAGATTTGATAGGCCCAGTGTAGACACATGCATTACGTGTGAAGAACGGAATGTTAAAGTAAAAAGTGGCGACCCAAATGATTATGCTAAACTTGTAGCGGCAGCAGAACTCCTACTTCACAAACGGCGCAGCAAAAAGTTGTACAAATCACTACAAGATGCAACCGAGTTTCGTACTGAGAGAGAGAATTTTCTTGCTTTAACATTTGACTACATGCAAAATGAATGCTTGCCTAAGATACCAGTTCAAGACATTTATTATTATCGTCAACTGACAATTCCAGCTTTCTCTGTGCATAACATGAAAACTAATTCAGTATCATTCTACATTTACCAAGAGGGGCAAGCTAAGAAAAATGCAAATGAGATATGCAGTTTTCTCCTCCATTATTTCAATACCGGTGTCTCATATAGTGTTAAAGAACTCTGGTTGTTTCGTGACGTTTGTCCAGGCCAGAATAAGAACAACACTCTCATCAGGTTTTTAAAGGCTATAAGTACTCAGGGGCGTATTTTGAACATCAGACTCCTTTTCCCCTATCAGAGGACACTCCTTTCTGACAAATGATAGGGACCTTGCAGTAGTGAAAAGAAGACTGAGTCGTTTGGACAGATTCAACGCAATGAAAGACGTGTGTGAACACATAGTCAGCTCTAGCGCTAAAGGAAATTTAGAGCTACAATCGTTGAAAGTGAGAATGTTTTTGATTGCAACAACTGGTGGCCACATTAATACAAAAGAAATGCCAGTTCCATAGAGACGTCTGTTAAGGACGTTCCTAGAGATAAAAAGGTATCGTTTACTGTTTCAACTTTTATGTAATTCTGCTTTTCCGCGGAACAGATCGGAATAGTTGTGGCAAAACCATTCATAAGAGGAAGAATTCAACATTCTTTCATCCTTGGGCCAACATACCCACACGTCCCAGAACTATCACAGAGCCATGCTTTTCCAAATGGTGAGTGCCCAATCAATGAAAATAAAATTAAAGATTTACGCAAAGTGCTCAAGTACATTCCCAACCCTAATGAATCCGAAGCACTTTATTAGAAATTTGCAGCTTGGGAAACAATGACAAGTGAGGAAAATTGCAATTTCATTTTGGAAATTTTGTCTTGTATGTTTATTTCCCTGGATGATTTACTGTTCAACGTATTCTGAATGAGTTTTTCCGTAAATAAAATGTATTATTATGTGTTTATCTGCCAGAATTTTTTTACATAAGGAGCAAAACTGAAGTTAATTTGAAAAACGATTTAAGTTCTTCTTTTTTAAACCAAAATTTGAACATGAAGAAAGTGCAAGATCATGCTTTTGTAATGACAGTAGCTACAATGTATGTTACATATAATACAACAAGTTAGTGCAATATTCGCTTCCGTAAGATAATAGACAGTTTTTTGTTGTTTCTGAAAATGTACCTCGGGTGACTTAAGTAGTTTTGCCAATTCACAATTCATTTATAGATACTAACCAAAGCAGAGTTCTCACAGTAAATTTTTCTGAATGGCCACTATGCAAGTATAGGCGTGGAGACCCGCCCCACCCCTCTTAATATTTACAGAAAATGTGAGTGTAGGCTCCAGTAGTCTAGAACGGCACTTCCCTCCCCCTCCCTCCCCCCCCCCCAGCTCTCGGCATTTCCCGTACACTGCCTCCCCGTAATCACCTCCACTACTGCTTCCCCCACATGTACCCCGCTGTCTGCACATCTGACAGCCACGGCATTCTTTGCACACTATAAGAAGAAACAATTAGAATAGCGATAAAGAACTAAGTGCTTGGATTAAGAAATGTCAGACAAGGGTGCAGTACTTCTCATTTATTGCTCAATCAAATCACCGAAGAAGCTGTGACGGAAACAGAAGAAAAATTCAGGAGTTAGTTTAAAATTCTGGATGAAAGGAAGTCAGTGATGAGATGAGATTCACTGATGACGTTGCTGTCCTCAAGGAAAGTGAAAAAGCATTGTAGTACCCATTAAAAATGTAATAAACACATAATGTTGAATGAAAATAAATCAAAGAAAGACGAAAGTAAGGTGTAGGGAAAATACGTGTAGCTATAAATTTAATATCAGAATTGCAGATCGCGAAGTAGAAAAGAAGGAATACATGGTTCCTTGGAGGTAAAATGACACATCACGGATGGAGGAAGAAGGACATGAAAAGCAGATTGGCACAGCAAATAAATCGGAATACAGCCAATAAATGACTGTATTCACTGGGTGTGTTTAGCACTCTAAGATGAAGACTTCAGCAGAGGAGAGGAATTTGTCGTGGGCTGCATCATAATTAACAGGCTGATAAAAGAAAGCTGGTATGATGTCGACGACGCTCTCCATAGAGCTTTTCGCAGTCTCAGTTGCGCAGTGTGTCTCTTTCACAGTCTCAAACCTCAAAGAAAAACGGTATTTACAAAAGTTGTAGGACTGCTCTGTTAGCTAGGGAACTATTTGCTGTGGCATATTAATGGACGACTATTGTCCGATCTATAACTGTCTTCTTACACTTTCACAAGATTAACCAAAACTGGACTACGCAGTAGCAATAGAAGAGAAAGTTAAAATGCTTAAAGTCGGATGAAGGCGGGTGTAATAAACAAGCCGCACGGAGACGAGACGCCAGGACATGGCGGCCGCGGCTCTCCCCTCCCACCACGGGCCGCCGCGCCAATTCCGCTCGCGCCTGATTGGCCCGACCGACGCCGAGGACGCAGAGAAGTCCGTGGTCCCGCGGCTATAAAGACCCGGACGAGACGTGAACTCATCAGTTTGCCTGAAGATGGCAAGTAAGAAACTTACCGAAACGTTGCCAGAGAACGGTGCATTGTCTCGGCTGTCAACCCGAGAAGATTTTATCATCGAGATTCGCCGAAAAAGCCAGCATTCTCATATCACTGCATGAACTTGTTTATAATCTAAGTAAACTGAACTCTCATCTTAGATGTCCTTGGGGAACACAGAATTACTCACGAGTCGTGTACTTCAGTACGGGAGTGGAAAGTTACAGGGAGGGTTTGTAGAGAACAGGGAGGTGACCAGGGAGAGGCAAGCTATGAAACAGGAATTGATAAAATATTTTGAAAGTAAGATGAAGTAAGGACAATACTGTACTTTAAAGACTGACATAGCTACATGAGAAGAAGGCACGTAAAAAGTATTATTCGAAGAGAGATATTATAAGAGACGACACTCAGAGTCTGTAAGACGAACGAAAAGTTAACCTGGTAAGAGATACTGTATCCTAGGCTTTTTCCACTTGGATACCATCGCTGTTTTTTTTAGACCGACACTTCGTTCTTATTGTCTCTGAGTGTCGTCTTTTGTGGTTTCTCTTTTCATAACAGTACTTTTTACACGTTTCCTTCTCACGTAACTATGTCAGACTTTTAAATACCACATTTTTCTGTAATGTATTTTAGTTTTACATCATTTTATCAATTTTAGTTTTATTATTTGCTTCTCTCGTTTCTCTATGGCCGTTTCCTGTAGCTTTTCCCTCAGCTATTTAAGTGCCACCTCCTTCTACGTCTCATCAGTTGTGTGTTTTCTTCAGGATTCCTGACATCTAAATTACTAAATTAGTGTTACATATATCGATCTCTTAGATCGTCGGCCGCAGTGGCCGAGCGGTTCTAGGCGCTTCAGTCTGGAACCGCGCGACCGCTATGGTCGCATGTTCGAGTCCTGCCTCGGGCATGGATGTGTGTGGTGTCCTTAGGTTAGTTAGGTTTAAGTAGTTCTAAGTTCTAGGGTACTGATGACCTCAGCTGTTAAGTCACATAGTGCTCAGAGCCATTTGAACCATTTTGATTTCTTAGATCGAAAACAAGTTTATACGTTGCTTTTGTTATTACGCCTTTTCTTGACGAGTTATTTCTCAACATTATTTAGTTTATTTGAAATATAGCTACTTTTAATAGCAAATAAGTTTATGTAACATTATTTCTTTATTATTTTGCTTTTATGAACTTTCTGGGCGAGTTGATTTGCGACATTCATAGATTACAATTGCTGTTGCTGATGCCTTTGCTACATTTTTCTCTATCTGAGTAATTCAGTTGTACTTTGTTTTAAGGTACTGTGGAGATACCTTCGAAACAGAAAGAGAAGTGGAACCGGTTCTGGCAATGTATTCAAAATTCATACGTGTATGTTACATTTTCTTTACATTCTTGTCGATACATACATGAATATACAAAATATATAAGTTACATTAGGTCAACATTACATACAAAGTGTATCACTAAAGGTAGGTCTGGTAATTAGCAATGGAGAAAATTTCTGTCACACAGTTTGTTGTAAATGTAATCAAATGCCGGGAAACATTAAGGGCGGTGGTCCTGCGCTGCCTTTACGGAAAGAGATGTATAGGAATAAAACCCTGACTCAATACAAGTGTGTGCCAAACCTGGCCTCGAAACAGAAACTTAGCTTTTCAAGCGATATTCTCTTACCGACTGATCTATCCAAGTATAGGTCATGACCCCTTCTCACAGTTTTATCTCTGCCAGAGCCTTTTCCCTACTTTGTAAACATAAAAGAATCTCTTCATCATAGTTCTCTGCACTGGTGCTCTCTTCTTCCAAAATAGTTACCTTACCAAATCTCAAGTGCGATTTTAAGTCCGTATATTAGCGCCTGTGACGTATTTAGCAAATTGTCTTAAACTTACATAAATAACTCGGAGAGGGGTGGAGATCCCATGTTTAACTGGTTGGTGGTTTTAGTAAGTTGCTGACACTACGTCTCGAAATAGCCGTCATTACAGGGCGTTTGTGGTCCGGGAGGTGGCGCTGCTTGGAGCGAAGTGCCTTAGCTAAGACACGGAGCAGTTCCACTTGTCGCGTTGGCAAAACCGCAGCTGATGAAGTAGTCGACGCTGTCCACATGACAACAGGCCTTAAGTGTTCCACCTAGATAGGGGTATTAAAAAAAGAGTTCCACAAAGAGTCCGCACACTGTACTGCAGTCAATAGAAACTGTATTTATTTTTGTTACCATTAATTGCGACTAGTTACTACTTTGTTGGATGTGTGTAAGATGTGTAAGTACTGTGAACCCAACGTAACTAAGCATCAAGCAAAAACGTAAGTAGTGCAGAGCGTAGAAGTACTTTGGTTAAGAAGAAATACCTGGTGTTTCACCTACAAGTTAACAGGTGCTATTTCTTAGGTGTTCCGACGAAATTTTGTATCTAATTTTTGTAAGATGTAGATGGAGTGGTTCCAATTTAATTATTGTCAAATGAAATGATTTTGTAGTTCTTATAGTTGTTTAAATTGTAAATGTATTTGTCGAATTAATAACAATGTATTAATTTAGTCTGGGATGATAATAATTTAAAGGATGTTTACTTACGGTGGCAATAAAACAAAAAGGAAAACCATTATTTCCAGCAACAACAGACTAACCATATTGGGACCATTGGGTCTATGAAATTAATACGGAGCTGTACACTGTACTCTTACAAAATTATCCTCAGATTTTTTTCTTAAATGTTGTTGCCCCTGCCTGGAACTCTTATTAAACAGAATTAATCAAAGAGACGATGAGTTCGTTTAGAGACACAAAATCATGGTTATTCAGCTGGTGAAGTATTTCGCTTATTACGCTTGAAAACTTTGGAACACGTTTCATAATATAAAATGTGTAACTGTAGTTGTACATAAGGGAGTTGTATCAAGGAAATTGTGTATCAAGCAATGCAAGAGTACTCTGGCCTACTGTTTACTTGGCTCCAATGCAACTGTTCTCTTACAAAATTATCCTCAGATTTTTTTCTTAAATGTTGTTGCCCCTGCCTGGAACTCTTATTAAACAGAATTAATCAAAGAGACGATGAGTTCGTTTAGTGACACAAAATCATGGTTATTCAGCTGGTGAAGTATTTCGCTTAATACGCTTGAAAACTTTGGAACACGTTTCATAATATAAAATGTGTAACTGTAGTTGTACATAAGGGAGTTGTATCAAGGAAATTGTGTATCAAGCAATGCAAGAGTACTCTGGCCTACAGTTTACTTGGCTCCAATGCAGACACGCAACAATACGTAACTATCAAAGCAGGGAACTAAGCACCTGTGAATTCTCACATGCGGTGTTTTTTTTCCTCTATTAATTGCTTTTATTATAGGGAGAGTACTCACCAGTTCTACAAAAACAAAAATTTTTTTAATGATATTACATTTGACATCAGCTGATTAAACTCTAAGCTTCCCAGCATCTAATTATACAGATTTGGTGGCTAATATTCTTAAATCATGGGACGGTGCTGAAAATAAAATAATTTTCTTAGTCGGTGCTAAGATTAAACCTTATAAAAATGACTGTTAATAGTTTGGATGACGCACGTTATCTACACGACACAGGTCTCTTTGAATCAAGTCGCATTATCAGAACGCAGACGTTGCAAATGCGATTTCCCATTCCTGCATTCAGTGCCAATACCGAAGTTAAAACAGTGCGATGTCCTGTTAATCGCTGAAAACTGTGATGATCAAGTTTGAAGACACAGGCTAAAAAGTGGAAAAGAAACGGGAGATACAGGATATGATTAAAAGCTGTGATTACAGCCAAATGTAAGACCAATACTCGCGCCGTAAGTTCTGCACAAAGGTAACGTAAAAATTCCGAGACGAATTGACATTTCGGAGATGAATGTATGGCGTACATTTAGAGTCACCATGAACAGCTATTGTTACACAAACAGCCTTAGAATGGAGACCAACAATTTTTGAAAAACTGCAAGAATTAAGGAATCAGACGTTTCTATAGAGCAAAATAATTAAGCCTGGCTGTGATATGTTCTACACCCACTTATCAAATAATATATACGCACAATAATAACTCCTTTATTCAAGAGAGAACTGATGCATAAATGTGGGAAACAATTAGCGTGAACCAATGGCAGCATTACAATGCGTTTTCACTGTGTCTTACTTTTGTTTCATTGTTGGTCCGATCTCCAGCAATGCGATTCACGGTGCTAAGTTTTAAAGCCATTTATTGTGCAGATAAACATTACATAAGGTTTAAAGTTTCTTGCTGTCACATTCAAGCAGATTGCAACACATTAACACATCATTTGTCTTGTCTCAGAAGTGCTACAACGGAAATTTGACCTTAGTAGTGCGGTGCATCTGTTTCTCGTACGAAATGCCACAGAAAATACACATTGTGACTTCCCATTGTTGACTTCCTCCAGGTCACAGATATTAGCTAAAGGTTCTGACCATGTTGAGAGAAACTTGCAGCCATTTTTCGCCTCCATTAACAATTGAAATCCCCTTCTGTACCGAGCAGTACTCGTAATGGCCGCACGTTGTCCCAAGTCTGTTGTTATGAGTTTCCGCCATCAAGCTGAACGAGTGTCGTCGTAGCATCGTTATGAACTGCTCTACGTCTTAAATAAAACACTGATTTCCTTATACGCTCTTAGGCTATCGTATATCAAGGAATGTCAGTGAATTCAGTTTAAAAGCAGCGCAGGGCATACAAGCGGACAAAGAAAATTGACATAGAATTCAGTTATACCAAAAGAACAGTATGAAAGTAAAGTTGCTTGAATTTGAGAAAATAGAACTAACAGCAGTTCCTTGTAAATGTACAAATATTTAACTTTCGTTTCCCAGATTTAAATATTTTGGTGGAACAGGCGATCTGTTGATTGTTGTCCAACTGATCGAAGTAACATGATTTCTTGCTCTTGGTAACTAAAGGGTCATCAATCAGAAAAGGTAAATCATCTGAGCAGACCAAAGTAGTTGTTCTATAAATACAATGCACCATTTATGTCAGTATATTATTCAGCCTATAATGTTATGATCGTAGTATGTGTGGTTAACCTCCCTTACGGCACCTGGATTTAGCCACGCGGGATTAGCCGTGCGGTCTTAGGCGCTGCAGTCATGGACTGTGCGGATGATCCCGGCGGAGGTTCGAGTCCTCCCTCGGGCATGGGTGTGTGTGTGTTCGTCCTTAGGATAATTTAGGTTAAGCAGTGTGTAAGCTTAGGGACTGATGACCTTAGCAGTTAAGTCCCATACGATTTCACACACATTTGAACATTTTTGGCACCTGGATTTACACTCCAACATCTCTACCACTCCCTACAGATTCTCAAGTACCATGCAATCCTCGTCGCCTTCTGTGTCGGTCATCCCGCCCCTATGGCGATCGTAGAAGAACTTACCGATTTCCTCTTTCTTCTCACGAAAGCTTTTGTATTTTGGACTCTTCCGAAAACCTTGGCACCAGTCACCTATCATTTCATCCCCATACTCGTACTCTGGCGCATTTGTATCAACACTTCCCCTCTCCACATCCTGTTACAATGAAACGTTAACCACATCCACGTTCCTGACCACGAAGTCCGCCCAGGGCTTTACCGATCTATGCAGCTTCTGCGGAACACCCGTTTTCCTTTCCATGTCTGAATTCCTCTTTCCCATCTTCCTCTCTCACCCGTTTCCTAAATCTTGGACCGTAGTCCTCCTTCCCAACTCTTCTGCCGCCCATTCTTCTCAAGAGACTCTCCGTTTCCAACAATCCCCCTCATCGATTGCTGACGTCCTTAAACTCGGTCAAGGAAAGTGAAATGCTTCGCCTTTTTTTAATAGATTATCATCAATTTTCAAGTCAAAACAGTATTATCCATAGAATCTTGAGCGTATAACCGCCCAAGTTAATATTATTTTTTTAAAAAAAGAGCCTTTATTAAGTTTTCAATTTTTTAAGAATGTTTTACTTTTATATTTTATAAATGTTCACTCCTGATGGGTGGCAAAAAAATAGAGCATCGTCCGGATTCGTCCTAACAAACAAAGGAATTGAACAACAAAAGACTAAAAAAAACGCGGTGTCAGTCAGCTTCTCCAGCGAGGTAATTTACGGCTGCCAGTTATTCTTGCGATGAATAATGCTACAGAACTGTTTGTGTGTTCCTTCGACGACTTATATCAGTACTTCATGGGTGTATTGTCTTATATTTAATAAAAAAACAGTGTGCTGACACTATCAATACATACATCGTACTTTCAGAAACGTGTACCTGTTGTACAAGTATAGGAATCCCATAATCATAGACGTAAACGAAGGAGAAATTGTGAAAAGGAAGTAATTTCGTGGAGAAAAAGTAAAAATTTTACATTTGGACGGTCGACAAAGGACCTGTAAGAGCAGCTGAAGAGAATTGGTAGTGTCTTGAAAAAGGATTACAAACTGAGTATCAATAAAGGAGGAGCAAGATTATTGTATTGTAATGTAATCGAGTTAAATATGATGATGCTGATAGCAATAGATTAGGTAATGAGACCTAAAAGCAGTCAATTATTTGGGCAGGAAAAATACTGATGATGGCAGAATTAGAGGAGATATAATATGCAGATTGGCAATAACAAGAAAAGAATTTCTGAAAAAGATATTTTTTTTAAAAATCGAAGTTAACAGTTACTAAATTTTTGCGGGAGGTATTTGTATGCAATGTAGCCTTGTCCGGCTGTGAATTGTGCATGATAATCAGCTCAGAAGAGGATAGAAGCTTCTGAAATGTTCTGGTACACAAGAGTGTTGGAGAATTAGAAGAATTGATAGAATAACATAGGTTCTAGATTGAATTAGGGAGAAAGGAAATTTATGGTGCAGCTTGACTAAAAGAATGTATCACTGACTCGTCATTTTGGCAATGACGGAAGTGTGTGGGTTACAACTGCAGAGGGAGACTACAGCTTTTCAGCAGTAAGCAGCTCCAGGTTGCGGCAGCTATGGAGAGTGTAAGAGACTTGCACAGCATCTACTAGCGTAGTGAACTGCATCAAAGCAGCTGAAAACCACAACATCAGCATACAATGTGACACTCTCATGGAATGTTTTCAGCAATCTGTTCGCCGAAAGACATCGTGAAAATATTATGATGCTGTAGGGAACCTGTGTAGTTGTTGTGCTGCACCTAGCTCTGCTAAAACGACATCCGCTAGTAGATTAAAATACGATTTGTGTAGGCAGCTGGAAAGAGGTCAGTATTCCCATGGTATATGCATCGAATCGTTCTTAACAGATATGCTAATAATTGTGACTCTTCGCTGTTCTTTGTTGCATTCTACTATTCTATTTGTTCTTTGTCAAGTAGGTTTTGTTACAGTAACAGTTTTCATTAATTTCGAATGATTTGACTACACACAAGTTCTCTTAACCTTCACCAGAAACGTCTAGCCTACTGTTTCAGTTTTCATTGATCAAGCGTTCTCAATTACGCAGTGGTGCAGTGAAGAAAAATCTCCCTCTTTAACAGTGCAATGAAGGACGCAGATGTGAACACGAAATCAGTAGCCTTCTAGCCTTTTTGCTGGAAATCTAGGCTATTCAAGCTTCTCGAAATCTCGCGTGTCGTTGAATTACTCGGAACGCCAGTCAGCGGGCAAGCTCGGAGCGGAGCGGATTCTTGGCATGTGTCACGCCCGTGACGCATCGCCGACTCTAACGAGCACGCGTATCACGTTACGCGGATGAGGTAATTTCCCTGATGTAATTGCGAGAAATATTCCGCAGCCGACATCTAGCCGTCTGGCTGGAGGCGTACACCGAGAATCCTACGCCCTGTCACCGAGGCACGACATTGGGCTTTTGCCGAAAATTATTTAACTCAGGTTTCCGCCTCCGGTTCACTGGAGCACGCCACATAGTGAGTGACTAACTTTTTTAAATTTTGGGCTAATGTTACACTTTTCAACGCTAGAACACTTCTGTTCGTTAATCTTTCAAAAAGTTCGTTTGTTCACAACTATTTCATCTATGTCCTTCCTCCTCCGTAAAGCAGTGCAAAATTGATTAAAGCAATAAGACCAGAATAAAGACTTATACAGATTTCAAGGGCATATAGGTGCCAGAAACATCCTAAGTAAGGGAGTTCGTGGCACGTTTAGGGATGGCAGAGCACTTTTCTCGGGAACCAATCTTGCTAGAGCGCTACCCATGATGGAAGTCTAGTACTACCATCTTCTGAGAGCCCTCACAAAGAAAACGGCATCAGGTGAGTGAACGCCTTAACACGAACAGATTTGTGTTTTTGTACGAGATGAGTAAATTTTGCTACTGAACTGTAGAAGCTCCTCGGGAGCTTACCTTTTAGAAATGAGAATAGGTAAATATATGTTCGTTTACAGCATATTATTCTGCTGTACAAGGTACTGTTCATTACTCTGAAAGCCTAAAAGTTGCTACTGCAGTTTACGAACTACAAAGCGTGACGATGGGGCAAGTTTACACAGTTCCTTTGGGACGCATTTACGCGCTATTTTGCTTTGCGTAAGAGAGGAAACCAGCCATCCTAATTCATAACGCAGTCAACATTTAAAAACGCAGTCTAAGAATAATGAAGACGTAGGAGAATAAAAGAAAGAAGTTGCTAACGAACTATTTGAAGTAACGAATCTGAAGCAGAAAGAGTTAATTCTGCGAGAGGAAAGACTGATAAAGAGAAGAAATTACTAAAAGGAAGAACAGGGAAAACGTGGATAACCCTACTTCTGCTGATGAGGATGAAAACTGTCTTTAGTATTCACTGCTTGAAAGGGTACAACCAATCAAAAAGTAATTAAGAATCGGTACAGTGCCTTAAATGTAAAATGTAGTCTCGCGTCCGTCGGCCGTTGTAATTTAATATACACTCCTGGAAATGGAAAAAAGAACACATTGACACCGGTGTGTCAGACCCACCATACTTGCTCCGGACACTGCGAGAGGGCTGTACAAGCAATGATCACACGCACGGCACAGCGGACACACCAGGAACCGCGGTGTTGGCCGTCGAATGGCGCTAGCTGCGCAGCATTTGTGCACCGCCGCCGTCAGTGTGAGCCAGTTTGCCGTGGCATACGGAGCTCCATCGCAGTCTTTAACACTGGTAGCATGCCGCGACAGCGTGGACGTGAACCGTATGTGCAGTTGACGGACTTTGAGCGAGGGCGTATAGTGGGCATGCGGGAGGCCGGGTGGACGTACCGCCGAATTGCTCAACACGTGGGGCGTGAGGTCTCCACAGTACATCGATGTTGTCGCCAGTGGTCGGCGGAAGGTGCACGTGCCCGTCGACCTGGGACCGGACCGCAGCGACGCACGGATGCACGCCAAGACCGTAGGATCCTACGCAGTGCCGTAGGGGACCGCACCGCCACTTCCCAGCAAATTAGGGACACTGTTGCTCCTGGGGTATCGGCGAGGACCATTCGCAACCGTCTCCATGAAGCTGGGCTACGGTCCCGCACACCGTTAGGCCGTCTTCCGCTCACGCCCCAACGTCGTGCAGCCCGCCTCCAGTGGTGTCGCGACAGGCGTGAATGGAGGGACGAATGGAGACGTGTCGTCTTCAGCGATGAGAGTCGCTTCTGCCTTGGTGCCAATGATGGTCGTATGCGTGTTTGGCGCCGTGCAGGTGAGCGCCAGAATCAGGACTGCATACGACCGAGGCACACAGGGCCAACACCCGGCATCATGGTGTGGGGAGCGATCTCCTACACTGGCCGTACACCACTGGTGATCGTCGAGGGGACACTGAATAGTGCACGGTGCATCCAAACCGTCATCGAACCCATCGTTCTACCATTCCTAGACCGGCAAGGGAACTTGCTGTTCCAACAGGACAATGCACGTCCGCATGTATCCCGTGCCACCCAACGTGCTCTAGAAGGTGTAAGTCAACTACCCTGGCCAGCAAGATCTCCGGATCTGTCCCCCATTGAGCATGTTTGGGACTGGATGAAGCGTCGTCTCACGCGGTCTGCACGTCCAGCACGAACGCTGGTCCAACTGAGGCGCCAGGTGGAAATGGCATGGCAAGCCGTTCCACAGGACTACATCCAGCATCTCTACGATCGTCTCCATGGGAGAATAGCAGCCTGCATTGCTGCGAAAGGTGGATATACACTGTACTAGTGCCGACATTGTGCATGCTCTGTTGCCTGTGTCTATGTGCCTGTGGTTCTGTCAGTGTGATCATGTGATGTATCTGACCCCAGGAATGTGTCAATAAAGTTTCCCCTTCCTGGGACAATGAATTCACGGTGTTCTTATTTCAATTTCCAGGAGTGTATTATTTACCACAAAAATTTATTGGTGATGGTGATTCTTGCCGACTTACGTGGTGAGCCTTAATAAAAATGATAGTTCATTTTATTTTGATTTACAATTAAATGCTTTTGTGAAGTTCTCCCGTTTTTAACAATATTAAACTTGAGTGGAAATTATTTTTTACGTTAATGAACGTTAGACTCACTGAATCTTAAAGCATGAACATATAAGTTGAACAATGGAATAAACTTTTCATATTAATTTCCCCGGCTAGTCAGTTCACTTTAAAGCAAAAAATCTTTAGTTATTAATTACAATTACGGCCCACACACGCGCGAGAGTATTTTTTTCTTACCTCCGTTAACCATTGCACTGTAGTCGGAGTCCTGGCTCTGGCTCTCGGCTGTTATACTGAAAATAAGGAACTTAAAGCTACGTATTTTCCGCAACGTCGGGTGGCTGTGGAGAAAAATGTATATTATGTTAATAGCGGGCGAGTTTTCCACTCCCGCAAATTTTTTATAAGTTAATATTGCCACGTAATGGCGTCGTTGGCTACATCTACCGGTGCGATGTTGCACTGTAAGTTACTCGAATGCAGGTTAATTCAAGGAAGGCGGACATGAAATCGGGATCACCTCTTACACATTAAAAGTGAACAATAATATTAAATCAATATATCATCTGCTTAATTAGTACAAATGCTTACATTTGCCAGCACTCGCAAGATGTCCGTCTACACGCAACCAAGACAAGAGAAGAAGTGAAGACGACTAAAAAATTAACAAAAGAGCGTATCTTATCGTCTCTTTAGATCATTTTGTTGTATTTCTTTGCCCTCGAAACATACACAGAGAAACTATTATAATACGGATACATGAGAAAAATGTATATTATTCAACTTTTAAATGTCTCTCCTTTATAAATACTGTTTTTTAAGTCTTTCTTATTATTTCGCTGGGGACGCTATAGTGGACTCACGCCGATGGTGCCACAAAAATCACGTTGTTTTCTGTGTGCATAAGTTGCAACTCGGACATTTATGATGAATAGTCCTTTAATTAACATCAAGCATCTACGTAGGCCATATTATGCTAACAGGCGGAAGGTTCAAATGGTTCAAATGGCTCTGAGCACTATGCGACTTAACTGCTGAGGTCATCAGTCGCGTAGAACTTAGAACTAATTAAACCTAACTAACCTAAGGACATCATACACATCCATGCCCGAAGTAGGATTCGAACCTGCGACCGTAGAGGTCACGCGGTTCCAGACTGAAGCGCCTAGAACCGCACGGCCACACCGGCCGGCCTAACAGGCGGAAGTTCACAAGAAAATAGGGAAAATAAAAAGGAGAAACAGAGTAAAATTAAATTAAAAATTAAAAAATTGTTTTCTACTAGCGCGATGTCTGTATTTTGCGATTGTAATTGATGTAAATAATCTTGTAATTTTGTTCACTGCAAATAAAACGTATTTCGAAAAATTTAGTGCTTTGTTTTGTTTACTCATTATTGTGTTCTACACTGACGGGGAAAAAAATCGCAACACCAAGAAGGAGTTATGTGACTGTTCAGATTTCCCGCCAGTCGCGTAAGAGTGACATTAATAGCGCCACTATGAGGATGCAAGTTAGCTACATTTGATATTGGACGTGGTGAGTTGTTGTTTGTGAAGAACTCCTTTAAGGCGACAGCCATTATTAGCACCTCAATGGGTTTGAACGAGGTCGTACAACAGGGCTACAGGAAGCTGGATGTTCCTTCTGCGAAATGCAGAAAGGCGTTACAGGAATGTAAACACTGTGCATGACTGCTGGCACTGATGGCCACGAGAACTTACGGTCGCAAGAAGACCGGGCTCTGGACGCCCACATGGCACTAAGGAGAGGAAAGACTATCTTGTTTAGTGTATGGCTCTGGTGAATCGTACTGCATTTACGGCAGAAATTAGAGCACCAATTGATACCACAATGACGATCCGATTACTTCAAGGACAACTCTTAGCCAGACACTCGGTAGCGTGCATTTCACTGATCACAAACTACCGCTATTTGCGAATTCAGTGGTGTCAAGCGAGAGATTATTGGAGGGCAGGATGGAGACGTGTTTTCTGATGAAAGTGGGTTCTCCCTCGGTGCCATTGACGGCTGTGTGGTGGTTAAAAGAAGGCCAGTAAAGAACCTGCAACCAACCTTTCTGGGTGCACTGCACTGCACTGCACCTACACCTGGAGTCACGGTTTCGGGTGCGATTTCGTATGACACCAGGAACATTCCAGTCGTTATCCCACGCACCGTGACTGCAAATTTGTGCGTCAGTCTGGTGACTCGAACTGTTTTCCTGCTATTCATAAACAGAATTCCGGGGACTGTTTTCCAACACGATGACGCTCGCTCACATAACGCTGTTGTAACTCAGTACGGAGTGTCGATATGTTGCCTTGACCTGCTCGATCACTAGCCATATCTCTGATAGAGCACATCTACATCTACATCTACATTTATACTCCGCAAGCCACCCAACGGTGTGTAGCGGAGGGCACTTTACGTGTGATGTGGGACATCATCGTACGGCCGCGGTGGCCGAACGGTTCTAGGCGCCTCAGACCGGTACAGCGCGACCGCTACGGTCGCAGTTTCGAATCCTGCCTCGGGCATGGATGTGTGTGATGTCCTTAGGTTAGTTAGGTTTAAGTAGTTCTGAGTTCTAGGGGACTGATGACCTCATATGTTAAGTCCCATAGTACTCAGAGCCATTTGAACCATTACTCTCCATTAATTATTTTTTCGGTGTTGCGATTTTCTTCCGTAAGTGTGGTATATGCGTAAGCATGTTTATGCACTCGACTTAAGCTTACATAAAATTATTTTGCACTCTTGAAATGTAATGAGAAGTTAGAAGTATATTTACCAAATTGTATTTCAGTAAACATGTTACAAGACTAAACAATTTTAAATAGGATAAACCTAGCGAAAAAATTTAAAATTCCGAAAATAAATCGTCGTAAATGTGCCCCTGTCTTCCATACACCCGTCTGAAGAATCTACTGGAGGATTTCGAAAGTCTTGTGGATAGCAGAGTAACCACCTTACCGTTCATTGATAAATGTCCCATTACATTTTCTCTCTGTGCCTCTGTTGTTAGCCAGAGAAATGTCACCGCTCGAGTGAAAACTGATCATCCATCATCCATCATCCACTCTCTTCTTTTCAGTGGAATTATCATTGTACTCTTTATGTCGATGCATATTAATCACAACCATTTGTAATTGTAACGCTCTCACCTCGAAAGCAGGCTCTTGCACCCTACGAACTCATCTGTATGTTGGATGTATTCGAAACCCTGACTACCCCTAGGATGCCTCTAGTGCCATGTAAGTTATTCCCTGATATCTTAGCACATGTCCTGCCATCCGGTTCCTTCTTCAGGCGACCGTTTTCCATATCTTCATTTCTTCTCGGGTTCTGCGGAGAACATCCTCATTACTTATAATCCAGTTTTCAACCATCTTCTACAGCACTACATCCCAGACTCTTCGATTCTCATGTTTTCCGGTTTACCGTTGTCCATGATCCGCTAACAGACAATGCTCTTCCTCAGTCACGTCATCAGATAACTTCTGCCCTCGTAGATGCCTCCAATGTACTGTTTCCATCTATCCACTCTCTTCTTTTCAGTGGAATTATCATTATACTCTTTATGTCGATGCATATTAATTACAACGACTTGTAATTGTAACGCTCTCATCTCGATTCTTCAACAGTTCAGAACTCCAACTGCAGTACACCGAAGTCATGAACAGAAAGACACACTGAGAGGAGGGCCAGAAACGGAATGACGAGTTACCGTTCCAACTCTACGGTCTCATGCTTCGACACCCTCAGACGTTCCCGATAATCTGAAAGCCATTGCGCTGCACCAAATAAATAGCTTCAGTGGAGACTCAAAGATGTAGCCCAAAGAGTTTGGCTTAACTAATCGAAGCTGACTGTAATATGATAGAACAGAATATTAAAAAGACAAAGTCACACTTGTAAAAAGCAAAAGTATTGCGGGAAGACTGAAAGCAAACACTGAACAGGCAACTTTTCAGTTGTTCCTGGATGATGCGAAGGCCAACGTTTTTACAAACACAATATGCTTTACTTTCTTTTTCAGTACAGATCGTTTTACCATTTCTCAAAATGTTTGCTTTTAACATTTCCACGCTTTTTGAAGCGTTCGAAATAATTGTGGAGACATTCTTTTCCCACTATGAAAACATAGTTTGTATGAATTGAACAGGTCCTTGAAATGATGAAAATCACTGTCAGACGGTTTCTTTTTTTGGCATACAGAAACATCAAGAAACTTATATGTGACAAATCATATAAATATGGGCGATAAGAGAGTAATTCCTTGTTTTTTATGTCAAATAATCAATTCTTTACTTTGGTTTATGACGGGTGGTGGAGGGTACTTCTGCTTTCACTATCATATCCCACCGTACCTGTTCAGTGGCGGGTGGTGAGAAACGGCTGTTGATCAACTTCCGTATGAGCTCTAATTTCCGTGATTTACTCTTCATGGTCAGTTTACGGGATGTACGGGGGAGGAAGTAATATGGTGCCCGACTTCAAACACACTCTCTCGGAATTTTTACAGTAAGCCATTCCTGTACCGTCTCTCACTGGAATTTATCGAGAATCTCCGTAACGCACTCGCGTGGACTGAACGATCTCGTAACGATACGTACTACTGTTCGTTGAATCTTTTATGTCTCTTGTGTTAATACAACCCGGTCAGGTCCCAGGAGTAATGAGAAATGATCAAGAATCGGTCAAACAAGTGTTTTTTAAGCGACTTCTTTCGCAGGACAACTGGTATTATCACAATCAGAACTGTTCAATGAAGTTCGTAAAGTAGCTGAAGTTGATGATGGAGTAGGAAAGGGGGATTACTTGTAATTTCGAGAAACTAAAGGAAAGAAATGCTTAATCAATATAGCGTAGGGAGGATCCCTTTCAAAGGGAGGTACGGCAGATTGCAAGATTACAAGCTGTACGACTAATCCTACAATCAAAAAACATGGCTGCCGCTTTTCAATGTTTCTAAGAAACAATAAGTGACGGAACTAGAAGGAATTTTAAATATCCACAGTTTCTTATTGTTGTCTATTCTCTTCATAAATTGCAGAGTTAACAAGCTTACGCAATATTATAAAGCGTTGCCTATCGTCTATATCTTTCGGCACTGGCTGGATCACTTCTGCACTGTAAGGGTTAACTTTTGCAGTACTCCATGGTACCTATTTCACACTTCCCTGCATTGTTAACCGCCTTAACCCTTGCTTGTCATTAGAGACACTCTCGTCGTTTTACTACATCTTACACCAATTTGTCCTTTTTATTATCATGATGTCCCCAGCCCTACTCGCTTACAGATTTTGATTCGGTTATACATAAATTTAAGAATTGACTTGGTAGACCACCATTCACATATTTACAGATTGTTGGAAATTTATTTTTGTTTACTTGCTACGAGCCTTTAGTGTCACGCTCACGGCATGAAGCTACATAAGTTAATTTAGTGGTCAACGTTTATCAACACACACTACATTCTTCCTTTGGATATCATAGGCATATTTTATTTTGCTTACCCGCCAGGTTAGCCGAAAGCGCTAATGTGCTTGTACCCATGCAAGGAGTACCAAATTTGCTATAAAAGTCAGTAAATTACTCAACGGACAGTATTTTTCAGTACAGGTATTTCGTTCATTCGAGGCAAGTATCGATTCGTGACGTCATCGTCTAGACACGAGTTGACTGTAATCTGAATACGTTTTAGCAAACTAATAGCTTTTTTCAGGCGATAAAATTTTTTTGATTATGAAATACAAGTCCTTGAAGTTTATTCAGAGTGGGAAATGTTAATTAGTAACTGTAGGCCATAACTGATCTGTTTAATATAAAGTTGTTTTTAATTTTGTGTACATGAAAATGTGTGAATTTATGTGCGGCTTTTACTCTGAGACGAATTATCACTTACAATGCTAAAAGTGCGTTTGTACAGTTCGCTGACCTGCGCGGTGAATTTAATTTTTTTGATTTTGACCCGAATGGGGACAAATCCAGTTTCATTTAGACTTTACGTGTGATAGACAAGTGGTTCAAATGACTCTGAGCACTGTGGGACTTAACTGCTGAGGGCATCAGTCCCCTAGAACTTAGATCTACTTAAACCTAACTAATCTAAGAACATCACACACATCAATGCCCGAGGCAGGATTCGAACCTGCGACCGTGGCGGCCGCGCGGCTCCAGACTGTAGCGCCTAGAACCGCTCGGCCACGCTGGCCGTCTGTGATAGACTCATCACGTTATTACAAAAGATTCGTTCAGCCCATTAGAGAAAACTGAAACCTGCGCGCTCGATTTGAAGTACGTTACACGATAGTGTGTGTTCGAGCTGTCCAGTGAATCGCGTACAACAATTGTAAACGCGCTTGGACTTAATGCACGAAGTTGGAAATTAATTTTGAGACAAGTGCTGATTTTGACAAAATTGAAGCGAAAGGTTATTCAAAATATCGGGGTTCTGTTTTAATTCAGATACATATCACCTTGTTGATCGCTTTGCTTAGCAACACTGTAATGCAGATTAATTAATTGATTAGAGCGATTTGTGACTTAATAAGTCCCACTACATATAAAAACTGTTACACGAAATTTGCTGACCGCATGAGAGTGTGAAAGTGATTTTATTTCCAGAAATGCCATTAAACCGACGATTTCAAAAGTTTAGTTACTAACTGTTGTGTAACTTCATTGATTGTCTGACACCACCGCTAAACGTGTTGTATCGTGTCTCTTCACAAGAGATCTCAAGAAGCCAGGAGAAACAAGCAACAAGAAGAAGACTAAAGAAGAGGCATCGGTATACGCTGCTTCCTGGACTCGGGTAGGCACGCCGGCCCCAGATCGACTCAGCCCAGCGGATTAACGACGAAGGGCCGGTGTGCCGGCCCGCCTGGATGTGGTTTTAGACGTTTCTCCACATCCCACTAGGTGAACATCGGGCTGGTACCCACGTCCCGCCTCAATTACACGACTCGCAGACATCTGAAACACGTTTGCACTATTTCACGGTTTCACTAGATGCAGACCGCTGGGGTACACTACTTCCATCCCAGGTGGTCCCTGGTGGTACGAGGCTGCGACAGGAAGGGCATCCGACCACTCTCTCAAACTAACAATGCCTAAATCCATAGTAACAACCCAGATCCAGCGGTTGCTGGAGCGGGATCTGGATACAACAGTTCTATTTGGCTTGTTACAATAGCATTGTCGTTAGCATTCGTGACTTTGAGGTTAGAAATACCTTTCAGCATTTATTTCTCATCCACGATTTACTTCACTTTTTTCTTTTGTTCACTACTACTTCATCTGTACCACTGTCGCGGAGCAGACGCCGCTGCTTCATCGTCGAGGCCATCTAATTTCTCACGTATATAGACTCAATACCAGTTTTCGATAAATGAAAGCTTTGAACTAAATACATAGTCACGACAGAGTAATAGGTGAAAAACGCGCCTTTGTCGTATGCTGCAGTCCTCTGCTGGTAATCGATAACTTTCAGTTTTCATAACCGGAAGTTGAATAGCTCCCCCCTTCCTGTGTCTTCCTCTTTCCCAGTTGTTAAATCCCCCTTTTTCCCAGTGGCTTACTCTTCAATGCATCGCATAGTTTACTAGACGCTTGGCTTATAGATTCACGAGGCACATTTCAGAAGTAAGGGTCGATTGAATGTAAAAAGCAGTTGGTAGCACTGATTAGATTGAGCACGCACGATAAATCCAAGAGGTCAGTCGAGCGTTTATCTTCCATCAGTCTATTACAGTTAGCTTCGTGTAACTCTATTTAGATTGTGGTTATAAACAACGCCGCCAGCTGTAAATTCAGCTCAGCGATATGAAATAGTAGCGCTGCTGAAATTAACCTTTCGTAAGCCATATGGTGGATTGCGGAGTATGTACGTAGATGTAGATGTAGATGTAGATGTAGAAAATTTCATTCTGGATTCACAAATATCACAGACTAACATCTTAACGCACACTTGAACTCGAGAATATCGCGTTAATATAGTCTCTGGCAACAAAATATGTCGCTCGCGCATCAAAGATGAGTAAAAATGTAACTTACACCTACTGTATACCGTGGAGTCAGAACGAAGTTTTCTTGTATTTGAAGGAGGATTCAAAATTAATTTACATCTTTACTAACAAACACTTTCCGGAGGACGAGGGAGTGTTCATTATGGCAACAAAAAATTTGATCTGTACTGTAGTTACCCCAAGCGATAAGACGATCTGCAAACTGCTTCCGTGCATAGAGACAATTAGAAACTTCAGAGAGAATTTTTTTTTCGATTTTTATATTACAGTTTCCATTGCAGAACTGATGAACCCATGCGTCCAGAAAACTGCGACATCTCTTACTAGAATTATACTTAACAAGAATATCGTTAAAATCCATCAAGATATCGACTTTTACAGCTTTCCCTAAATCATTACGATGAAACTAGTAATCGTTTGTTTGCAATGGAAACCGTCGATTTCGTACATCATATGTCCTGAGCGAGATTATCCCCCGTCTTTAATGACTTCGTCGTCTAAATGTTTCTTCCATACTGTGTATCTTATTCCTGTATCTGTTTCTCCCTCTTTCAGAATCGTGCCTGCGCCTCAGTGTTCACCAACAGGCCAGTAAAAACACATGGCAGTGACAGAGTCTGCTTTATGTTTTTGCTTGAGCTTGGAACAGTAATATCACATTACGAGTCTCTGAACACAAGCTCCTAGTTAATGGTCCTCACAACCACATGCACCAGTATGCAATTGCATCCTTCGCATATGACTGCAGTGTTTCCTTTTTATTTATGAATTTGTCCAGCTATGGACAGCATACAACTTAAGACTTATGGTATTTCTTTTTCTTCCTCTCTTCCCAATACTTCTTCATTTTTCACTCCAACTGCTCGTCTCTGCTCATCTGTCCATACTCTCTTGGCTCGAAGTTTTGGCTCATCTTCTTTGTGTTTTCTATCAGTAGGCTGAAGCGATCCTGTTACGTATTATGTCTTCTGTAACACGTATTATGTTGGCATCTTTATTTACTGCTTCTATCCATCCTACTGATTTTTCTTTCAGTTTACTAAAGTAATTAAAAATTTTCTTTGTAATCCGAGTTTCTTCCATTCTTTTTAAATGTCCATAAAATTTTAACCGTCTCTTCCTCACTGTATCTGTGATCTCTTCTGTATTTTTGTATAAATCTTCATTTCTCCTTTTAATCCACCTATTTTCATTGTATCCTCAGGACCCGAGAATTTTTCTTCACCTTCCTTATTCCAAGTTAGGCTCTCTGATCCATATTTTGCTTGTGTGCTAATAATTGAATTATGATGTGTTCTCTTCGCTTGAATGGATATTGACTTCTTTTTGTAGTAGTTTTGTGTTAATTTATTTGCAACCTTTTTATTCTTTCTTTATTTGTTGTGTTGTACAGTCGATTGGCTTGGATCCACTCCCCAAGGTATTTGAACTTATCAACTCTTCTAATTTTTCAGTACTTTGTTTCATAAACTTTTCTGTATTATGTTTGTGTTCTATATACTTGGTTTTTTCGTTGGATATTTTTAGCCTAGTGTTTTCAGCAGTCTCGTGTAACAGATTTTTGATTTAGGTTTGTTCGGTTGGAACATGGTCTTTATTTCAATCAGATAATGGTCTGTGTCTATGTTTAGGCTCTTTCTCACGCTAACATCCAAGATTTCTTTGTAGTTACGAGTTGTTATTGCCACATGGTCTAATTGATATTCGCTTTGACTTGGATTAGGCGATACCCACGCTTTTTTTTAAATTTCTTGCAGGTTTCCTGACTGCAGTAATATTAGAATAATGAAAACATTTCACCATGCCAGCGGTGTCCACAAATCGTTTCAAGAAGCAGGCATCCAAGAATTCTAAATAGCTCGTTGAGTTGCTAGGTGAGCTGGAAAGAGGACATGTTTCAGAGTACGCGCAAAAGTGTAAAGTGTAGGCTTAGGCATTTTGGAAGTTAAAGCTAATGGGTTTTGTACACTGACATGTGATTTTATTTGTATATCTACTCTACTAACTATATAATCGTTAAGATAAGTGAATGTAACGGCCATTTCGCTTAAGAACATATTATGATCCAGCAAATTATAATGCCATTGTGGCTGATTGTGTCCGACTGTTGATATACTAGCATCGAAATAACTAATGTGAATTTGGACTGCTCATCTTATTCTGTGATTATAACAGGGATGATATTACAAACAACACAATATGTCAATTTGAAAGGTATTGCTGTTGGCTTTCACTGTTGAAAACTATTTGTTTATACACTCCTGGAAATTGAAATAAGAACACCGTGAATTCATTGTCCCAGGAAGGGGAAACTTTATTGACACATTCCTGGGGTCAGATACATCACATGATCACACTGACAGAACCACAGGCACATAGACACAGGCAACAGAGCATGCACAATGTCGGCACTAGTACAGTGTATATCCACCTTTCGCAGCAATGCAGGCTGCTATTCTCCCATGGAGACGATCGTAGAGATGCTGGATGTAGTCCTGTGGAACGGCTTGCCATGCCATTTCCACCTGGCGCCTCAGTTGGACCAGCGTTCGTGCTGGACGTGCAGACCGCGTGAGACGACGCTTCATCCAGTCCCAAACATGCTCAATGGGGGACAGACCCGGAGATCTTGCTGGCCAGGGTAGTTGACTTACACCTTCTAGAGCACGTTGGGTGGCACGGGATACATGCGGACGTGCATTGTCCTGTTGGAACAGCAAGTTCCCTTGCCGGTCTAGGAATGGTAGAACGATGGGTTCGATGACGGTTTGGATGTACCGTGCACTATTCAGTGTCCCCTCGACGATCACCAGTGGTGTACGGCCAGTGTAGGAGATCGCTCCCCACACCATGATGCCGGGTGTTGGCCCTGTGTGCCTCGGTCGTATGCAGTCCTGATTGTGGCGCTCACCTGCACGGCGCCAAACACGCATACGACCATCATTGGCACCAAGGCAGAAGCGACTCTCATCGCTGAAGACGACACGTCTCCACTCGTCCCTCCATTCACGCCTGTCGCGACACCACTGGAGGCGGGCTGCACGATGTTGGGCCGTGAGCGGAAGACGGCCTAACGGTGTGCGGGACCGTAGCCCAGCTTCATGGAGACGGTTGCGAATGGTCCTCGCCGATACCCCAGGAGCAACAGTGTCCCTAATTTGCTGGGAAGTGGCGATGCGGTCCCCTACGGCACTGCGTAGGATCCTACGGTCTTGGCGTGCATCCGTGCGTCGCTGCGGTCCGGTCCCAGGTCGACGGGCACGTGCACCTTCCGCCGACCACTGGCGACAACATCGATGTACTGTGGAGACCTCACGCCCCACGTGTTGAGCAATTCGGCGGTACGTCCACCCGGCCTCCCGCATGCCCACTATACGCCCTCGCTCAAAGTCCGTCAACTGCACATACGGTTCACGTCCACGCTGACGCGGCATGCTACCAGCGTTAAAGACTGCGATGGAGCTCCGTATGCCACGGCAAACTGGCTGACACTGACGGCGGCGGTGCACAAATGCTGCGCAGCTAGCGCCATTCGACGGCCAACACCGCGGTTCCTGGTGTGTCCGCTGTGCCGTGCGTGTGATCATTGCTTGTACAGCCCTCTCGCAGTGTCCGGAGCAAGTATGGTGGGTCTGACACACCGGTGTCAATGTGTTCTTTTTTCCATTTCCAGGAGTGTATTATCCACTGTTGAAATTTAGGCCGCTTAGGAATTTTCAAGAGCAAAACAATGAAACTTTTACTTTTCAGCACATAAAAAATTTTAGAAATGTCAGACATACATTGAATTTCATCATCACAACGGTGCACTGAATAATTATAACGTAAGTATTGTCGTCATCTTTTGAATAAATAACTCCAAGGTACTGCACATGTTTATCATTAAAGCATCTGGTATTTTTAAAATCTGACAGACACTGAAGCGTTAAATTTGCAATATATTCTTCTTGAAAATGGCTCAACGGCTGAAACTGCGACAGGGGCTATTATAAATAAATTATCTCTAGCAGCCAAAGGGGACGAAGACGTTGACCTATTTTAAAAAGTTTTGTATGAATGTAAACTCCACAAACAAACTTAACGTTGTACACTATTTCAATTGTTCCAGCAGCATTTTCCACAATCTAACTTCAAAAATTGATCTGTTTGATACAGGACACCTTATTGTCCACCATCAGCTGTGCGTTACGTTTGTATCACACCATAAATCGATCATACAGCTGATTACCAGTGGCATTTTATACAGGAGATAGCAAACGAATGGATGCATATCCATCTTGGAAACAGAAGAATATTTTGTATTCAATAAAGTAAAATCTAAAATCGCTTACATAATGTACGCATTCGCTCGCAACGACGTGTTTTTGATGTGTAAAACAATTTTGTACCGTTATAAAGATTTATAATTGTCAGATACGTTGTTTCATGTAGACGCGCCAGTCTGTAATTAACCATATGTTTCTACTTTGATGATGATGAAGTCCCATACTCCTTGACAGAGCGTAGGGGAACGATGCAGGAGATCCGCACCGCCGTACTAGGCAAGGTCCTGGTGGAGGTGGTTTGCCATTGCCTTCCTCCGACCATAATGGGGATGAACGATGATGAAGACGACACAACAACACCCAGTCATCACGAGACAGACGAAAATCCCTGACCCCGCCGGGAATCGAACACCGGACCTCGTGCTCAGGAAGCGAGAACGCTACTGGGAGACCACTGGTTGCGGACGTTTCTACCTTAGGATACACCAAATGCTTTTTGCAGCGACATCGATAAGTATATATCTCTGCTAGGCCAGTTTTGCAGTACCGTCTTCTTTACGCCCGAGAAGTATGGAAGACAGGGGAGGCAATAGCTGTAGTGTACACTCCATTACGCTCACAAGTGGACACCTGTTACACCCTACAAGTCTGCACACGCCACTGATAGCGGTGTCCATCTTGAGGACTAGCGGTAGCAGTTGTGGAGATAATCGTTACTGTTATTTTAGCGTAGAATGCACAAATGTAAGGAATTCTTCATATTTGTGTGCTGAATGCTAAAATAACGATAAATAATGTAGTATGCTCTATTTCACACCTCTCGTCTACTCATAATTACTTGTTTATTGTGGCACCTTTTCAGATCAAATCCTATCCAAGTAACAGTTTGTTATCAAAGGTTGAAAGTCCGATTTTTTGCTACAAAAGCTGTGAAATTATTTTAAAGATGGTATTTCCTTCTATTGTTCGTAACTTCGCCGTCTAATAATACATTTGTCTGCATCATGAATGACGTATTATGTGCTATTTACTTATTCCGCTTTGGAGCAGGTATCTGAAACCTGCTTCGTTCGTCATCGGATCCCTTCGTCTGTAATCTGCACACCGTTCATGTACTTAACTTTCTCATGTCAAAATTTGGTCGCATTTTCCGTCGCCTTCTCTTTCGGCACTATCACATCTTTCTCGTTCTCATTGCGAGTAAAATTCATGACGATATCATCATGTTGTCGTGACTACCCGTGACTGTATTTTCCACGATCACTTTCTATGATCACTATCCGCGCCCGCACTGCCAGGTAAAAATGCGCGCTGCCTTGAATTGAAAGGTGACTGTACATAGTCACGCGACCAAGTTACTTCCTGCGACATCAAGTAACGAGTAATATATTGGTCTGTTTGTCCTCTGGGTAAATGCCACTGATAACGTAATATATGCCCCATTTCAGGTCTAGTAAATAAATTATTTTGTAGTGCAACTCATGGTGTACAACAAGATACATACAAGCTGCGGAGCATATGTAAAACTCAGATAACTATGTAATTCCAGAACATTTTCGAACTACGCCTTCTTAATTTGCCCCTACGTAACGATGTAACGTTAAAGGTATTCACTGGCTTATGAATTTTCCGTATATGTTTATTGCTACTACTTTCTACTACTTTTAATAAAGTTTAACTGACCTTGGTTTCCCATTACCATTATATAAGCACGTAAGAGCCTGCGTGCGTCTTGATTGCAGTCTTTGGAGATAGCGTACATTCGCCGGATCTCTTTTCCGCTTGGTTCGACTAGTAGGCTGTTTGTTACTGACATGTACAGTAAGCACTAGTTTTATTTCATGTGTTTTTATCGTGTCTGTCACACAACGATATTTTAGTGTAGTGTTGGATTTACGCTGAAGATCCAAAGAAAGTGGAATACCTGCATAATATCATTTAGGGTCTCCGCGAGCACGCATAAGTGCCGCAACACGGCGTGGCGTGGACTCGACTTATGTCTGAAGTAGTGCTGGAGGGAACTGACACCAAGAATCCTGCAGGGCCGTCCATAAATCCGTAAGAGTAGGAGGGGCTGGAGATGTATTCTCAACAGCACGTTGCAACGCAACCCAGATATGCTAAAAATTTTCATGTCTGGGTGTTTGGTGGCCATTGGAAGTGTTTAAACTACGAAGAGTGTTACTGGAGCCACTCTGTAGCAATTCTGGATATGTGGGGTGTTGTATTGTCCTGCTGAAATTACTGAAGTCCATAGGAATTCACAATGGACATGAATGGACGTAGGTGGTCTGACAGGATGCGTACGTACGTGCCACCCGTCAGAATCGTATCTAGACGTATCAGGGATCCCATGTCACTCGAACTGCACACGCGCCACACCATTACAGAGCCTCCCCCAGCTTGAACAGTCCCCTGCTGACATGCAGGGCCCATGGGTTCATGAGGTTGTTTCCACACCCGTACACGTCCATCTGAAACAAGACTCGTCCGACCAGGCAACATCTATCCAGTCATCAGCAGTCCAATGTCGATGTTGATGAGCCAAGCGAGCTGTAAGGCTTTGTGTCGTGCTGTCATCAAGGATACATCTGTGGGCCTTCGGCTCCGAAATTCCATACTGATGATGTTTCGTTGAACGGTTCCCACGCTGACACTTGTTGATGGCCCATCATTGAAATCTGCAGCAATTTGCGGAAGGGTTGCACTTCTGTCACGTTGAATGAATCTCTACAGTCTTTGTTGGTCCCGTTCTTGCGCCGGCCGGTTAAAGGCGCTTCAGTCTGGAACCGCGTGACCGCTACGGTCGCAGGTTCGAATCCTGCCTCGGGCATGGATGTGTGTGATGTCCTTAGGTTAGTTAGGTTTAATTAGTTCTAAGTTCTAGGCGACTGATGACCTCAGAAGTTAAGTCGCATAGTGCTCAGAGCCATTTTGAGCCAACCCGTTCTTGCAGGATCTTATTTCCGGTCGTGGCGATATCGGAGATCTGAAGTTTTACCGGACTCCAGATATTCACGGTACACTTGTGAAATGGTCGTACGGGAAAATCTTCACTTCATTGCTACCTCGAAGATGCTGTGTCACATTGCTCGTACACCGACTGTAACACCACGTTCAAACTGGCTTAAATCGTGATAACCTGTCATTGTAGCAGCATTAACCGATCTAACAACTGCGCCAGACCCATTTTGTTTTATATAAGCGTTGCCGATCGCAGCGCCGTATTCTGCCTATTTACATATCTCTGTATTTCAATACGCATGTCTGTATACCAGCTTCTTTGGCGCTTCAGTGTATATGTGTGGTTTAGGATGCTTAACCGTAATACATTGATGCATTTTGTACTTTATTTAGATGAAATACGTTTTTAAAGATGATCGAGCTAACTAACACACTAAAATACCTCAGACTAACACTTTATCGCCGACTAACATGGAAGCTCCGTCTGTTAACCATTCAACAGAAAGCTCACAGTAGACTAAACTCACTAAAGCTACTAAGCGGCCACACATGGGGTTTGCACCATTGCACGATCCTTCACAACCACAAATCCCTGATCCGATCTATCCTCTGTTATACGAAAGTGTTTTGCGGTTCCTCTCTTCCCTCCTGTTATCAAGCCCTACAGATCCTCTAATGCTGTGAACTTCGCCTAGTCCTTTGAATCCTGCACGAGTCATCCACTAGCCTCTAAAACTCTGGTCCGCACTCTGGGTGTATGCTACGTTTCCCATATATCTGACTCTATCCATCCTCTAGTTTCTCTGCTGCTCACTACTGCTGGCGCTCTGCTGCTTCTGTGCCATCACTTTCCTGCTACACCACTCTTCCACATTTCCACCCCTCCCCTCATTTCCAAACGAAACTTTAATCCCCTTCCCTTACTCGGCCATGAAATGTGCTCTGATGTAAGCCCGGCGTACCAGATCCAAAAGAACCCACCCCTCCTCTCCTGGTCAGATCTCCCTCTCTGCCCCCTCCACCCACATCCTAAAGCTTGGTCCAGAACAGCATCTCGCTTCACACTCTCAGGTTCCTCCTTCAAAAATCCACTACACAAACACCCTCTTATGCACTACACCGGCCACTACGTTCCCTTGATACGACTGTCCCTCGCAGTCTATAACCACTCACTACTTTTCTCGTCTATTTCTCTGTCTTAATCATTCAACAAATTAGCCTTTTACCTTTTAATTTATGCATATGTCCATCTGTCTGTTATACTTTACGAAAAATTCATTTTACGTTTCATCTGTATCAATATTTTCACTACTCAACAAACTTTCTTCTTCTTCTTCCGCTACTGTTGTTGTACAACTCATGATGAGGTTTGACCTCTTCAACTATCTCCTTTCATTTACACTCCTGGAAATTGAAATAAGAACACCGTGAATTCATTGTCCCAGGAAGGAGAAACTTTATTGACACATTCCTGGGGTCAGATACATCACATGATCACACTGACAGAACCACAGGCACATAGACACAGGCAACAGAGCATGCACAATGTCGGCACTAGTACAGTGTATATCCACCTTTCGCAGCAATGCAGGCTGCTATTCTCCCATGGAGACGATCGTAGAGATGCTGGATGTAGTCCTGTGGAACGGCTTGCCATGCCATTTCCACCTGGCGCCTCAGTTGGACCAGCGTTCGTGCTGGACGTGCAGACCGCGTGAGACGACGCTTCATCCAGTCCCAAACATGCTCAGTGGGGGACAGATCCGGAGATCTTGCTGGCCAGGGTAGTTGACTTACACCTTCTAGAGCACGTTGGGTGGCACGGGATACGTGCGGACGTGCATTGTCCTGTTGGAACAGCAAGTTCCCTTGCCGGTCTAGGAATGGTAGAACGATGGGTTCGATGACGGTTTGGATGTACCGTGCACTATTCAGTGTCCCCTCGACGATCACCAGTGGTGTACGGCCAGTGTAGGAAATCGCTCCCCACACCATGATGCCGGGTGTTGGCCCTGTGTGCCTCGGTCGTATGCAGTCCTGATTGTGGCGCTCACCTGCACGGCGCCAATCACGCATACGACCATCATTGGCACCAAGGCAGAAGCGACTCTCATCGCTGAAGACGACACGTCTTCATTCGTCCCTCCATTAGCGCCTGTCGCGACACCACTGGAGGCGGGCTGCACGATGTTGGGGCGTGAGCGGAAGACGGCCTAACGGTGTGCGGGACCGTAGCCCAGCTTCATGGAGACGGTTGCGAATGGTCCTCGCCGATACCCCAGGAGCAACAGTGTCCCTAATTTGCTGGGAAGTGGCGGTGCGGTCCCCTACGGCACTGCGTAGGATCCTACGGTCTTGGCGTGCATCCGTGCGTCGCTGCGGTCCGGTCCCAGGTCGACGGGCACGTGCACCTTCCGCCGACCACTGGCGACAACATCGATGTACTGTGGAGACCTCACGCCCCACATGTTGAGCAATTCGGCGGTACGTCCACCCGGCCTCCCGCATGCCCACTATACGCCCTCGCTCAAAGTCCGTCAACAGCACATACGGTTCACGTCCACGCTGTCGCGGCATGCTACCAGTGTTAAAGACTGCGATGGAGCTCCGTATGCGACGGCAAACTGGCTGACACTGACGGCGGCGGCGCACAAATGCTGCGCAGCTAGCGCCATTCGACGGCCAACACCGCGGTTCCTGGTGTGTCCGCTGTGCCGTGCGTGTGATCATTGCTTGTACAGCCCTCTCGCAGTGTCCGGAGCAAGTATGGTGGGTCTGACACACCGGTGTCAATGTGTTCTTTTTTCCATTTCCAGGAGTGTATATCGGTCGACAACGTCCTGTCTGTTCACCTGGCTTTCCTTGTAAAATATTTTGTGGTATTTCCGTATCATTCTTCCATGCCACGTGTCCGGTCCACCTCAGTCTAGATGACTTCACAACTCTTCTAAGAGGCTGATCTTCGTAAATGGCGTACAACTCACGGCCATATCTCGTCCTTAATCTTTCCCTTTCGCCAACTGAGCCGATGATTCTCCTGAACGTCTTCTCCCGGATGCATGCAGTGATTCAGCATCCTTTCCTGTCAGAGCCCGTGTTTCAGAGACATATGTAAGCACTGGTCTCACCAGTGTTTTACAGGTGGTTAGTTTGTGGTCCTAGTCAGGAGCCTTGGAGATAGAAGGTTTGTTAAGGCGAAATAAGCTTTATTGGCTGCAGTTAATCAATGCTTTATTTCACAGGAGGTATCATTTAGACTGGTTACAGTCTAACCCAGGTACTTGAAAGAATCGACTCTTCCAAAGGTATAACTACCCATCGTTATTTCGGCTGGCATTTTCTCCCTGTGCGCCTTCCTAGATGCTAGGTATTTTGTTTTCTGTTCGTTGACATTTAGTCCTAAATCGACAAACCAGCCTCTTAAATTTGAACTTATGCAACTGTCAACCATATATTTTCATCAAACTTCCTGGCAGATTAAAACTGTGAGCTGGACCGAGGCTGAACTCAGGACCCCTGCCTTTCACGGGCAAGGGCTCTTAGCGACCTTTTTATCTTAAAAAAAAGTGCTCTATTTTTTCTCCTACCAACATTTTTTTTTTTAGGATTGTCTTGAAAGAAGTAAATGAATGCCCACTTCTGTTAATAAAAGGTAACGTCTTCCTAATAAAGAACAAAAATTAAACACCTACTACATTAGTAAAATGTTGTAGCTAATGACAAAGCAAATAAAAATCTCTGTTGTTCAAAAATAGAAGACGGTGTTCTTCATAAAATAAAAAAATATTTCTTGAAAATGTAAATGATTATACTTTTTCAACATCACTTTTCTCCGGAGCGTGTATCATACCCCCCCCCCCTTTTTTTATTTGTTAGACCACATACGACGCCCTCCAGCTGGAAAATAATGATGCGCAATTACCATCAATAGCAAACTAAAGACAAATGGATAAAAATTCCTCCCGGCATAACAAGAAAAATGGCATCCGGTCCCCACCAACTTTTGGGTAGACGCACTCTGAATCCCAAGGCAGTCAGGTACGTTTCGGGCATGCCTTCTCTAAGAATATATCATTTCGCCGATACATTGGACCAAGTCCTGGTATTACATAATCCCACTGAAATCACCTGCTCACAACTGGGACCCCCCACCCCTCAAGCTGCAGGAGAGTCGAAGAAGGCACTACCCAAAATGTTCGCATAGTGTTGATGGTATCGCGGATGGTGTATGAGAAAAGTAAAACGACCTTGCAGCAACGTCCAGAAATCAAGAACACTCTTATCGCCTGCTTGGAACAAATAAAAGATCGAGAGGTCTTTTATCCAGTTCACCGCGTTGGTCTTCGTACGTGGGAAGTAAGTCTCAGTTGGGAAAGGAAGTGTCTTCGATATAATGGCATGGGGAGCCGTACAGAGAAGAAAGACAAGCATTTTGTGAATCAACTGCCCACCTCTGCAGAAGGTCCGAGCATCAGTCGAATCTTCGTTCGTATCAAGAAGGTGACAACGAGGGAATAACGACGAATCTGTCGTATTTGTGGTCCAAGATGCTACTCGAGGCGGGTGGAAAAATGAATGTGCGCAACGGAAAATACTGAACGCGAAAATGAAGATTTGTCCCTGTTTGACTACTCCCTGGAGCAGGTCTTAGGATCTCTTATTGGTGATATTATCTCCTCCTTCTTGCTCTTTAACATATAAATTACAACATAAATATAAATGAATGATTAAGGGAACTAGTAACTACAAAATGATAAACGCTGTTTCAGCATATACATTTATTGTAGCTTATAATCCCATTATATATTTCAAATGTTTAAATATCAGTGTCGAATGGGCATAAAGAGATACCACTGATTTTCCTAACTAATACGACTGATCAATTGCCCAAGTCTGCCCCTTTTTATGGGTACGCGATCTAATATACTAACGCGAGATGACTTCGTACCAAACACTAGAAGACACTATTTGCAAAGATGATCTACAGTGGTATGCAACCTCATTGGAAATAAAATTTACGTGATCACAGCTGTTTAGCTTTATAGCCCTAATAAGCCGAAGCAATTAGCAGTATCACTGTATGTACTGCGTCCGGTGCGTCAGAGTGATGGTTCTCGTACACGTCTGCGACGACGGACGAAATCCAGCCACAAAATATATTAAAAAAAAATTCATTCAAACCCTAGGACGGCACAAGACGGTCCTCTGACTAGTATAATCTAATTCGGTCATCTCCTCTCTGTGTTCTACAGACGAGAAACGCGAACTCCCAGCCACAAGGATGGAGTTCAGATAACGTCTCAACGTGAGTGTAGGCAGAAGAAGGGCTCTCAGCCACTGAACGCTGCATACTCAACGACGACTCCCTACCGGGAGGCGAAGTCCAGAATCATATAAGTCCGCAACAGTGCAGTGCCTAACCGTTCTAACTATAAAATCTTCTGAGAGCAAAGACAGCAAGTCCGTCTGTACCAAAAAAGCTGATACTGAGCGACCGTCAAACATGGGCGCTCAAAACGCAAGACAAGTTCCTCTCCACCGCTATGTTCCCTGCAAAGCTCGGCTCCCCTCCCTCGTAACTGCAGAAAGCGAATCATATTCTCGTAAGCACATAATATTCTCCCTCTCTACAGATTCTTCCGAACGCCAACAAAGCATATTTTAGTCTTTTGTCGTCCAGCACGGAAAGTTAATTAGGAATACACACAATGGTACGCTTCTCAAAGTGAATATCCTTGGAAATGATCCAGCCTGCGTGATTTCCGAGGTAAAGCTTCCTCGTCCCTCTATGCTGCGTCCCACATTTCCAGAGTTTCCGAAGTATTATCCGGTTATCCTTCCGGCCCCGCTATAAAACCCGCCGGCCGCCACTGTATTGTGCTTCAGCGCTCAGGTGCCCAGACCGTCCGTCTTGGCTTCTTACTGTGTCAAGCAGGACCAACACACCTGTGCAGGCTTTTCCACCCAGGGCTTGAGTTACGCCCGCCGTTTCATTTCCACAGGCTTTCCAACTTCTATAGTACAGGCAATCATTCATTACGCTGTTTTGGTAATAAAGACACTCCGTCACCTTTCATTCAATAAGCATTAACAACTATTTACAAGGTGTACGTGATAAGGTCATATATACGATGTACAACCTATCAAATGATATCTAATTCCGGTTGTAAATAGTGGCAAAGTATGTAGATGAGTGCTTATAATGTGTAAAATTATAGCCACCCTACAATACCCCCATCTAATGAAATATTTTGTACTAGGATGGGGTAATTCTTACGGTATTATCTCATCCAGTACAAAATAATATAACCATCAATTGTCTGTACAAGCGGACTAATAAGAATACGAGGGCAGACGAACAACTGAATCATGATATGTTCTTCTACAGTTATTCTTCGTTAATTCATGGGCTTATTGCTATAAATTTATTTACTAGACTGGTTCCTATGTTTGGAAATTTTTTTCGAGGCATGACAATTGGAATATACAATAACATACTAAATAATCCATGTTATCAAAATAAATTTAACGAACATTACAATTTTTTTATACTCTTTCAAAAGTATCAGTTCTCGTCTTTCTTTAGACTTTAGGCCCATGTTCTCTGTCATTCATCCATCCCTAGGACATAGGTTCAGACAAGAAATATTAAAGTGTCCTAATCTTCTCAAGGTGGTCGTCCAATAAGTTACATGTGCTTCATTTAGCCACTAATATGTAGAACAACTAGTTACATCAATTATTCTAGAGGTTATCTATTGGTCATTATATAATTTTATAAAATTCTGTGAAACATCCTGCATAAATTTTATACGTGGTCATATTAATGCACTTGGCTTACATTAAAAAAAAAATCATTTCACAAACTGATTGTCAAAGTCTAGTGTTTCCTTAACGTTTATACTCTTTAACTATTTCACAAATCTTATCTTCTAAAGTGTTCTTTGACAGACAGCATTAACATTTAATGTGACATCTAATTTTTGTAATAAGAGTTCAGATCGAGCATCCATTTAACTAATATTCTTGTTCACAGTGTACAAAAATGTAATACATTACTACGTTAAAATTCATAGCATAATTATAAAAAATGACATAAATAAATACAGAAATATTTAAAAAGTTGAAGCATATGGCATCATTATGAACGAGAATGACAAACAATAATTTTATATGAAATTCACAAATATTTTCTTAAGACTACCCTGAGAAATAAGTACAAGGAGTTTACAAAAATAATAAATATATTGTAAACTGTGAGTTTGTCGTTGTAACTCTTCACTATTTATTAAATTACACAGCTTTTGTTTTATCAAGAGCCACCAACTGTTTCGGATATAACAACACACTTTCATCCTCAGTTGTGTATGGGGATGGAAACTATAGTCTTTTTTTTTTTAATTTTAGGAAGCGATGATTGGTTCGAAACTTCCTGGCAGATTAAAACTGTGTGCCGGATCGAGACTCGAACTCGGTACCTTTTGCCTTTCACGGGCAAGTGCTCTACCAACTGAGTTACCCAAGCACGACTCACGCCCCGTCCTCACAGCTTTACTTCTGGCAGTACCTCGTCTCCTATCCTCCAGACTTTACAGAAGCTCTCCTGCGAACCTTGCGGAACTAGCACTCCTGAAAGAAAGGATATTGCGGAGACATGGCTTAGCCGCAGCCTGGGGGATGTTTCCAGAATGAGATTTTCACTATGCAGCGGAGTGTGCGCTGATATGAAACGTCCTGGCAGATTAAAACTGGGTGCCGGATGGAGACTCGAGGACGGGGCGTGAGTCGTGCTTGGGTAGCTCAGTTGGTAGAGCACTTGCCCACGAAAGGCAAAAGGTCCCGAATTCGAGTCTCGGTCCGGCACACAGCTTTAATCTGTCAGGAAGTTTCATATCAGCGCACACTCCGCTGCAGAGTGAAAATTTCATTCTAGAGATGATTCGTTCAACAACTGTTTGAGATTAGTCATGGTGGCTTTTCAAGTCCGTCTCTGGACCCTCAGCCATTTTTGATCCTGTCAAGTTACAAGTCTCTTGCAGAGCTGATGATGTGGAAGATCTTTAGAATATACATCAAGGTAAGTGGATGTATGTTTTGAAACAGCCAAGTTTTCGTCGAATTTGCACACAGTTTGAGGGAGGTACAATCAGGCAGGATCTTTACAGGTCACCTAAAATTCTTGTGCGTTGGCTTTGAGAAGTGTAACGCTACCTAGTCTTCAGTTATTTGTGTTTCTTCTTTTTACTATGTTTGTGTTCCTACTCTTCTGTTCTTCATTCCACTTTTTTCTCTTGATATAAATATTATAATTTGGATAAGGATATTGGTAATTGTGGACAGGTAGGTTATCTGTTTGGTGACATTATACATGGAACTTCAATCGTTGCGTGTGGCTCAGACTCCTCAGAAGTCAGTGCCAGGTGACTGACTGCTCCAAATAGAGTTCACATCACCATGCATGCGGTCCCAGGTATCAGTGAGGTTCAGTTCATGCATGACAGCTTTAGTTTCTGGCATGTGGTGAAATAGGGATGTTGGTCCTTCTGGGAAACACACAATTGAAGTCGCCGCCAAGAATAATATGGTCGTAGCAGTCTACAAAAAAAGGAGCGACCTCTTCTGAATAGAATTGCGACCATTCCCGTCGTGTAGCAGTGCCCGAGGGAGTGTACTCATTGATGATTCGGACACTATGGGAAGTCACAGCAAGAGCCCTAGCCAACAGTGGGTAAACCACGTCTACCTCAATGCCTTTCTCTAAAAGGATAGCCGCTGCCACTGTCATCATACAGCTCAAGGTAAGAAACATAACCACAGATAGTAGGATACATTGCTAGCCGAACTTCCTGACGAAGGGCAACATCGAGGTCCGACGCCCTCAACATTTCGTGGAGAAATTGTAGTTTGACGGGGGTGCCAATGGTGTTGACATTTTGGAACCAATCCTGTAAGCTTGTCGCGGAACTGAAACTACTGGGACGCACATGAACGCACGAAGAGTAGCAGAGAACAGGGAATGTTGTCCTAGCAGGCAGCACGTCCCCATCCAGTAAACCTGTTGTTTAGCAGCATTCTCTGCTGTCACAACGATGGATGTTTCGTCATCTACATCGCCAGACCACGCAAAGATGCGTAGGTAGGGTGCACCCAATTTAGTTGCACAAGTGATCTTCAGTGTTCGGAGCTGCCTGGGGATCTAGATGGTCAGGCACAAAAGCATCGGTAGGCACAACAACGGAGTCAAGGGTTATCCCCTGCACCAGAGATTGCTCATCACTGCATAATAACGGAGGAGGGGGCAAGAGCGTCAGTCCGTCCGCAACAGCCTGAGGAATTACCGGAAGCGACAATGTGTCAGTAGCAAGAGCCAGTGGTGATCGCGGTCAGAGGTCGTTATACAGAAATTCGAGAAACGTCAGCGGGTGCGTCGACGGAGCGGACATGGCCTGCTGGTCACCGGGTGTTAACTGTGTGATTCTGCGTTACAGATAGCTAGAGCGGCGGTGTCCCTCTTGGCTACATCCAGAGCACGTCTTCGGCTGGCCATTATAAATTATAATTGCACGGCAGCCACCAATATATAAATAGGACGGCACGTCTTTGGTTACCTCTATGTAGATCTGTCGTAAGCCATGGAGAACATGGTCGGCTGGTCCCGGCGGAGGTTCGAGTCCTCCCTCGGGCATGGGTGTATGTGTTTGTCCTTAGCATAATTTAGGTTAAGTAGTCTGTAAGCTTAGGGACTGATGACCTTTAGCAGTAAAGTCCTATAAGATTTCACACACATTTGAACATTTTTGAGAACATGGTATGTGGTGAATTGCACTCACTTTTCAGCTGGGTGGAATGTGAATATCACCACCTCTGAAGGTACCTCGAAAGGGAGTTCAAATACACGAAGAGTCTGCAGTCCAGGTCCCTCATATTCCATTGTTATGCCACCGACGTGTCCATCAGAATGACGGAACTTATGTCCACTTAGAGTTTCACGTACAATTTTGTCACATACTTGTTCATTAATTAATTTCACGTATTCAACACTGCTCACTATAGAGAGGTTGATGCCAATAAGATCTTTGTAATCAATCGTGGCTTTTTCTCCGATAAACGGTTTGATTTGAAGTGCTTTTGGTCGGGCCTATTCAGATGAAAAACTAAGCTTCAGTGCCGATTTTCTGTAGCCATAAGCCACTCTCTTTCTAAGGAAATATGGCACGTAAGACGGCAGAATCACGTAAACGACTCCGCCAGCGAGCTGCGCGGCGAGGACGTAAAAAGTCGTCCGTGCTGCTAGCTTGCTGAAGGGCGATTGCCGATGGAGCTACACATACACGACTTGCAACCCATCCTCACAGCTTTAATTCTGTCAGTACCTCGTCTCCTACCTAACAAACTTCACAGTTGCTCTACTGCGAAAGGCTAAGGTCCGTTGTTCGAGCCTTATTCCGGCACACAGTTTCCAACTGCCAGGAAGTTCCATGTCAGTGCACACTCGACTGCAGGGTGAAAATTTCATTCTGGATTAAGTTTTATCACCCGTCAGGTCCAAGTTTATAACATGTCTAAAAATTTTGATTATCATATGACTGAAGAGTGGTGGGATGTATCTGTTGACAGCCCACCCTTCATCTGCAGGAGACGAGGCGGATGAAATAACCACACAGAAAAAAAAAAAAAAAAAACAGTGTAGCCTGTCACGAGCACGTGTCTTTTTTATTCTTTTTTATTCCTTCTATTGATGACTGCTTCGTATGCAAAGCATTTAGTTAATGTTTGATGTCTTTCAATCCAGATTTTCGTGACTGCACTGTTTAATATCTATGTGTTATGTTGGTGGCATGTTTAACCTTGTGTATATAATGTTTGCACGTGTTACCCACTTCTAACTGACCAAAAGTTTGAAACTACAATACTGGATTTTTAATAAATGTATAGTCTATGGTCGGCCGTGGTGGCCGAGCTGTTCTAGGCGCTACAGTCTGGAACCGTGCGACCTCTACGGTCGCAGGTTCGAATCCTGCCTCGGGAATGGATGTGTGTGATGTCCTTAAGTTAGTTTTGTTTAAGTAGTTCTAAGTTCTAGGGGACTGATGACCTCAGAAGTTAAGTCCGATAGTGCTCAGAGCCATTTGAACCATTTTTGGCAGTCTATGCCGAACATGAAGTCTGTCAGAGAATGTTACGAGACTATGAACCAACAGCAAATACAGTAAAGTAAACTTAATTCACCTAGTTTTACTGACGGCGTGGTACTGATGTCCTGCAAAGATGGAAGGTAAAAGAGTATGCAACAGGAGACAATGAGAGCGTTCCATAAACATGAAAGTCATGAGTATTCATCTAGCGTACCGGAACGGAGGTACTAAAAGAGAGCGAGCGACTTTACTTTCAGTGCCGGAGACGGCCGCCGCTGGATGAGCGCACGGCAGCGGAGATAGGCATCGCAGACTGGCGCCACTTGCCGGATTCCCGGCGAGGCGAGTTACGGCGGCCTACTGGAGATCACGCGCCATTAATTTGGCGCAAGCTGGGCGCCGTTCTTGGCGGCGACGCCCCGCCGTCCTGCCGCTGGGGTACGCCACGTCGCCCCCACCGCCACCGCCGCCTCCACGCGTCGGCAGCTCCGCTCCTCAGTCCCCCAGACCGGCGGCCGAGATGGACGGCGTAATAAGCGCGCAGCCCCCCACCGCCAAGCACCGCAGGGCGCGCGAAGACTTCACGGCCCGCCGCGGTGGGAACAGGTGAAGACTCCCGAAATGCGCGTCTTCACCCACGTTCCACCGGCAGCCCCATTCGATGTACGCACCCCAGAGAAAAATGCTGATCTATCATATGAGTACGTCGGTAAAAGGGAGAAGATATTAAGTGATGCGAGCAGTGAGTGTACCATCTCTTGTCGAATTTGCTCGGATTACCCTTAAGACTGAGCCGTACAGCAATACACCTGTTTGATAAGTCTCGTCGTTTCAGAATGCGTCCGTGCACGCATATGGAAGCACGTAGCACGAAGTGGCGTAATAGGATTAAAGCAGTCGGTACGCATGCACTGGGAGACGTTTTCGTGAGGATGTAAGCTTACGAGGGGTGGAGAAGTTTGAAAGGAAATCCTTAGGAATGTGTTGAGCAATAGCTGCTTAACATCTCTCACTGCGTGGTATGAAGACGATTGTTCCTTCTTTTGTGCTTCGAGGCCTTTGGAGAAAAGAGAAGCAGTTGAACAAACATTAGGAGATCCAAGGGCGAGGCAGTACTAAGCAAATAAGGAAAAGGTGAAAGGTGGAAGGAATATGTAGAACGGCTATACTGGGGCACTTGAAGACAATATTATGCACGTTATTCAATTTGTCTTGATCACATTTTGTTCATAAAGAAAGTGAAAAATGCGTCACGCAAATGTTAAACAGCATTATTAACTTTTGGAATGAAAAACGGCCTTGTTTGCAAATTATTCTTCAGTTAACACTGTAGTTTGCCTTCGTGGGGCATCTTCAGATTATCTATAGGGATAACAAAACAAGCAAAAATTAGGGATGGTCCTACCTTGCGGGATTCTAAATACGAATAAGGAGGTCATACTGCCCTTAACTTTTCCTTTTCCAACTTTTAACCATAAAACGGCTCTATGCTAGACTAAAGCCTGAGTCGAATCAGATTAACCCTCAAATACCTAGTCAAAAACAACTAATATAATGTCGTTTAACTGCGGGACTCAACGCTAAATAAATTATCAAATTGAACGATCGTACCGTAAAGTCGTACCAGCATGCCACAGTGGAGCCATAGTAGGACCACGCTCACAAAGAAGTCTACAAGTTGAAACATAATACACAGTTCTCCCACCGTAACGTCACAGCAGGAGCGTCCAGCAGGAACATTAGCGAGCAGTGGAATGAGGCTTCGTAGGCTGTTGCAGAAGACGCAAGTAGGTGGCGGTCAAAGCACTTATATGACAGTAGATTTAATGCTTACAAAAATATCTGATACACTGTAATAAAATTAAGTTATTACAATTAATCAGGTCATAGTCGCCCATAAAGGAACCTATAAATTAGTCCAATCAGGTAAAGCAGTAACATCAGCTGTAAATAAAGACAGCCTTGAGGACATTTTTATGAATTCCCTGATACAAAAATACTTTAATTGAAACTCCCAGTTATGCTATAAAATACTTGTTTATAGGCGGTATGTAGATGGCATATTTATAATATTCTATGAATATGACACGGATGTTTCTAGGTTAACAATGGAATTTAATGCTGTACATCCCAACATGTCCTTTACACATGAAATTATGAACCATGACGGACGTCTTCATCATTCAGATTTACAATTGCAGATCGAGAACAATGCTATTCACTTCGATATTTTTAGAAATCCCACAACCAGTTATGTAAGTATCCATGCTTCACCATGTCATCCGTGTCAGCACGAAAAAAGTTTCTTTAGAGCAATGATGACCGCCTCTGCACCGTCTTTCTCAGCAGATTATCTGTAAACGGAGAGCGTGATGATTTAAAGTTTATTGCAGCTACAAATGGTTATAACCCGTGTATCGTAGATAGACTATATACAAAAAAATTATAGGGTACCGGGAGCAATACGCAATCGAATCTTTTGTGATCAACACAGAAATATACGAGTACAAAGCATCCGTTTGTGGGTAAAATATCGTAACAGTAGCTACGTTATTCCAAAACCTTGACATACGTGTAGATTTTTCATCTCATAACGAAGCTGTGAACTCTTACGTGTATAATGAGCGGCCTACTAAAGATCAGTATATCTCCTTTTCTGTTTACAAGTTGGAACGCAATGCCTGCCATAAATTCTATATTGGTCAAACTGGAAGAATTGTTACCACGAGATTTACCAAGCATTTGTTAGCAACAAAAGTTCAAAAAACGTAGCGCTGTACATTTCCTGAACACCTGAAGAACGCAGTGCACCAGCCAGGCACGCTTGATCTTCTCTGCATCTTAATTGTGCTCGGAAAGGCAAACTCTTGATTTATTGGAAGAGTTGGAAATCCTTAGCGTATCGTGCGATCGATGAACAACTGCTTAGGTTCAGGTCACTAGTAAGAACCAATGCCATTATGATTCAATGGTACCAGTTTTTTAAAATTTTTACATTAATTTCGTTATGCTCTTCTTATGGATTCCATTTCGGTCTTATTAATTCACTGCCGACCACCCCCCTCACCCAAATCATATATTTGTAGACATTATAATTTGAAAGTCGAGTCGGGATTTACTGTTTTAGGAATTTCTTTTATCCCCGGCTATTAGGATGGTTCCCATCTTTGGTGTTTGTCTTCCGGTTTTATTTAGTTACTAATAATATTACTACTTTATCTGCTGTCAGTACTTTAAGGGTTCCTTTATAAGTGACTAAGGCCTAATTAATTACAACCACTTAATTTCGCTACAGTGAATCAATTAATTTTAGATCTTTTTGTAACCATTAAATATGCTGATCGCCACATAACTGCTTTGTGCGCCAGCGATGTGCATCCTTTGCAGACATTGTATGCAAGCCTCATTCCATTCTTCCAGGTGCGCCAGCTGTACGTTCCTGCCGTGATGCAACGGGTGCCAAAATTGTCTATTATGTTTAAATGTGTACACTTCTTTGTGAGTGTTGTCGTTCCATTGCACCATTTTGGCCTTGGCCTGCTGGTAAGACTTTAAGGTATGTCTCGTTCAATTTGATTATTTATTTAGCATTGTGTTCCTTAGTCACACGGCATTATATATTTAAGGTCTGACGGCCAATGATCTATTCAATGCAGTTGCACAACAGGCTCGGACTCTTACGGGAATCGGCGAATTCCCGCGAATAATGAGGATAATGGGAAGGGGCACTACATTCGAAGTGTGGAGATATGCTGAGAATTTGGGTGAGACAGGAAGCGTACTAGGGTATTCTGTGCAGTTGAAAAGACCACTGGCTTATTGGTCAGAGCATCTGCCAAGTAAGCAGCAGAGCCGCGTTCGAATTCCGGTTCAGCACAAATTTTCAATTGTCTCTCTCTTGATTTCAATCAATGCCCACTCGCAGCCTACGTCTGTAATTCCTGTGTTCATTACACGACATTAAATTAGTGTTTTTTGACTAGGCCTCTGCCAGTTCATCTGATTCGATGCGTGCTTCGATCTAGCAGAGAGCACTTTTACGGTTTTAAAGCTGGAAAAGGAAAATGTCTTCGCGGTTTTATCCGATTTGATGCCTGCTTCAATCTAGCACAGAGTCGTTCTATGATTTATATAATATGTTGTAAAAGTTAAATTTTAAGATCAGTAACAATTCCTTATCCACATTTAGAATCGCGCAAGTTAAGACCATAGCCCTATTTTTACTGATTTTGTCATCCAGACTGAAGATTTCCCACGAAGGTGAAATGCATTATAATTGCGTAGGCTTCCGCGGCCAGAGTCAGTCGACATAAAAGTTTTCTGGATATGTTACCGCGTCATAATGTATAAAACTACTGCTGTTGGAGGAAAATCAACGTTCCGCTGCTGTTGCAGCGGCCTTCTTCTGGGTCTACACATCATGACGCGGTACCATACCTAGAAAACTTTTATGTCGAGTGAAATGCATTGCTAACAAAACAATAAGCTGCAACCAAGGCTGTTCTTAATTCAAATATTCGACATACGATTGCTGTACTAGATGACCTAATGCAATAGATGTAGCATTATGGTTACCTTTCCTCTAAATTTATTCGTTACGAAGATATGAAAAGCAGTACGTCTTTTTTAAACAGTATTCTATGGTTTTTATTCGTTAACCCATCTCCGTTCGTCAGTACCTGGTCCAAAACGTATCACAATAAGTCATTCACAGAAATTTGAAACTTACTCAAAACTTACCACTGAATAGACTTCGACTCTCCCATAGTAGCACACAGTCTTATATAGCCATAACAACGTAACTGCTCCGCTTGCTGATGTTGACAGTAAAAAATATGGAAACAGAAGGGAAATGCGCACCAGACGCGCAGTCAGCCATCTTCATTTGAAGGTTTGCGTGAGTACAGACTACATCAAAAAGAGCAGGTGGACATGATACTCATCTATGGAAATCGTAAGTTAGTAGAATGGCTTCCATTGGTTTACTGTTAAATCCAGCAGGTGGACAAGTTAAGGTTTCCTGGGTACCTGCAATTTGTTGTAGTCTATTTTGTATGGTTTAATAATGACTTGGTTAAGTGAAGGGTGTATTCTGACACTTTTCTGAACAGGTCTAGAGGAGAGGAAGTAGAGTAGCGAATACAAAGTATGGTGTGATACGTAGAAAAACACACCTTTTGCTATCTTCATACCAAAGAAAGTAAAAAAAAGGCAGTCATGCTGGTTAATAACCCACTAGTAGCTGAACAACATTTGTTTGATACACTTTTCTATTTTACTTCTGGACAAAAAGTATTTTCGCATGGTCAAGATAAATGGAACGACCTGTAGATATGGAGGAGCAGTTAAGTGTGACAGGAGATTTCATACTTGCTGTCTCGGGACACTTCGTCCACCAGCAATACAGACCTGTTCGGTAGGTTGCTGAAGCCCAGCCCTGCAGGCAACTACCTCGGCAGAATCACATACAAACATTCCGGCTGACAACTTTAACACCGGTTTGTTTTCGTGTAAATCTCCAGCAGACGCCACAGGTAGCGTTTGTGTCGCCGCTAGAAGCTTGACTGGATCAGTGGTACTTGCTTCTGCCTGTCAACTGCCCTCAGGTAGGCCGAGCAGTATTCGACAACCCGAGCTGTACTCGAGAGGCCGCCAGTTACGGAGTCATTACATCCAGCCACTGCACCAGTCTAAGGGATAAAACATAGCAGCCACAACTAGCATCCAGTCATCGCTGACTGATTTCGCATCGCAGTGGACGTTGTATGTGAATCATTTCATTTTTTGTGAGTTGGAATAGTGCGTTTCCTTTATAACTACCAGTGAATCTTGTCTTGAGGTGTGAATTCGTGGAAGATCATTGCAGGTAAAGGCAGTGAGTTTTTAAAAACTCTGGATATCTAACCGTTCCTAGTTGTCAGCGCATTCCTCAGATTTTTCGTGCTAATCCGACAGTCTATTTTCAATATGGACGCAGCCAATGCAGACATGAGCACCCACGCTTTCTTGTTCCCAAACATGCAGCAGCCACATGAATTACTGCTGGGTCATATGGCCGGCATCACCACAACGCTGGATGTGTCCAATCGTCTCTCTTGAACTGACGCCACGGCCAAACGTTTCCCGCCCCCAACACTGTCATCTCCAGCTTTTGAAAACGAAATGGAACTACTTATCACGCCTTGAGCTACATTTCATCGCAATTGGAATCACAGGTGATACTCATCGATTAGCATTTTTGTCATCTTACCCCGGTACCAAATCGGAAGATTATTTTGACTCCGAGATCTATGTGGCCCCTACTGGCCAAACGTATTACGAGTCGATAGCGGAGTTGAAAGATTTTTATAGGGTTTGTGTGTTGGTCCTGAGTCCAAACAATGTTACAGTAGACCTCTTGGTGCGTGACATGATCCTGGTACATCTACCAGACGAGGGACTTCGGAGCGACTTAATGAAACTGAACGACTCGTAGTTGGCAGCATGTCTGTCGCTCATTCGTACATTTGAAAAAATCATGAGGTCATTGTCAGCCTCACTTTTCCCCTCTTCCCACACGTCAGCTCCCCAGGAACCTGGCCCACTCTCGTCGTTCATGGAACACGTTGCTACTTGTCACAGCAGCCCAAACTCAAGAGGCTTCTAGAGGATGTTTTTCAAGAAAGCTACATTCTTGCGCTAGTTATTTCATTACTCATCACAGAGGGCGGTGTTCCTTCAGTATGTCATGGTTTATGTTGTGGCGCAAGTTAGGTCACAAAGCAGAAGTGTACCGCTCTGCTACCAATATGCATGTACACAGTGTACATCTTCAGAACTCAGCCTCCGATAGCGCCCCAAATTCATGCAGTACTGCTCTCTTCCACCCACATATTGACTCTGGACGTGTTGATCAACGAGACACCTGTCAATGTCCAAAAAGATACAGACTCCTCTGCAATGACCTTCAACATGGTAGCTTTTATCGCCAACATTTTTGCCATTTCCAAAGCAATTTCATAGTTACACCAACAATGATGTCGCAGTGATAGGCTTATTTAGCCACACAGTCTACTGTGAGGAGTCATCTATAAGAGACAAGTTATTGATAGTTCAAACAAAAGGAGACTAAAAGTTAAATCTTTTAACCAGTCGAGGCCTTGAGTTGTACAATTCTACCAATCAGATAAGGGCCTTCTTACCAACTCCGGATCTCCATCATCCTGCATTTTCGATGATCAGATGACTTTTGTTGGCAACTATGTGGCAGACATAACATTGCGACCGTCAGTAGTTCCTGAACTTTGCAACACATGGAATATTCCATTCGCCTCAAGAAACAAGTTGCGATTAAAACTTCCATGGCTACAGGACCAAGGGATTCTCACGCCAGTGACCAACAGCATCCAGCATAGACAAGTATTTACTTATTTTAGGTCGACCATGAACGCCCAGGCAATAGTGGACACATACCCTAAACGAAATCGGAACACATTTTGTCTGCACTGGTGGACAGTACTATTTTTGTGAATACTTACCTCCATAAGTCTTACCTACAATTACATTTGGGTTCAGCATCCAGACACACTCTGGTGACCAACTCTCCATTTGGGATATCTCAGAACAATTGTTTGCCATCTGAGAATTCAAGTGAACCAGCCATATTCGACATTCCCTGGAACAGTTGACCCAGGAGGTCCCAGAAACAGCAAACTATTTGAATGAATTATAGTCATGGAACGAAATTCAAGGGACGTATCAGGAAATTCGTGGATGCTCTTCCAGCTGTTGGTGAAAGCAATTCTCAGATGCGATATCTAGGCCATATGTTGAGCACTTCAGACATCCATCCAACACCTGAAGCTATACAAAGGTTGCTGGCACGCACAAACACTAAACAATTAAAGTTGGTCCTGGAGCAACCTAATTATTACTAAAAGATTATGTCAGACATCGCCACCATCACAGGGCATTTGCACCACCTTCTATGCGAAGATATCAAGTGACATTTATCACCCATCTGCCAGAAAACGTTCCGGATCTGAAGCAGTATCTCTTCCATCCCCCATGTCCGATATCACATGATCCACAAAAACTGCTCAGAGTCCTGGCTAGCAAACCGGATCAAGGGTTGGAAGCAATTATTTCCAATCAAGTGAATCACATGGAACGCCCTATGGTCCAAAACACTTGCGCTGGCGCCAAGGAATTACAGCTAGACTGAGAAAGATGGCCGGCCGTGGTGGCCAAGCGGTTCTAGGCGCTAGTCTGGAACCGCGCGACCACTACAGTCGCAGGTTCGAATCCTGCCTCGGGCATGGATGTGTGTAATGTCCTTAGGTTAGTTAGGTTTAAGTAGTTTTAAGTTCTAGGGGACTGATGACCTCAGAAGTTAGGTCCCATAGTGCTCAGAGCCTTTTTTTTTTTTTTTTTTGAGAAATATGTGCTCGCTTCAGTTGTCGTCAGCGCACTGGTCGGCAAAGATGTAGCCAGAAGAACGATAGTAGGTGCTGGATCAAGCACGCTTATCAAGAGAGAGGCCAAAGACAGACTCGCAAGCAACATGCCGACAACGCCCCCTCCACAGCATCTATATAGGCCGCTGCCGCTGATCGTAGGGCCTCACTGACATACTCATCCCAGTTGGCGTCTGTCAGCATACTCGCCGAGCGGGCTCTGTGTACACTGCAGGTAACAACGGTACATAGCGACCAGCACTATTACTGAAGGGCTTGTACCACGAACATGGACTCTATTCAAGTTAAGTAGCAGCTTGATTTAAATAAAGAACCGCATTAATTCAGTGTGCATTTGTGTTGTAGAAAGAGGGTACCAGCCACCCGTAGCAACATCCTATCCTATCCCTAGCAACATCCTTGCTTCATTGCTGTACCAGACTCTACACTGGTGACGAGGATGAGTTACAACAGTGGCGAAGGAGGATAATTCAGTAGCGATCCAAGCTAAGCAACTTGACCGAAGATTTTGCTTCCTTCTCTTGTATTTTAGCCTGCATGGGTGATCGTATTCAAGTGTTTCTATTTGCTGATTTGTTGTTGTGCTCTTGCATGTGTTCCAGGAGGAGATCCGCAGAACTAACAAAATATCTCTTTTCAGAGGCATTGCTTGCTTTTTCATATAACGTTTTTGTGTAATTCATGCATTCTCCACCCCCTCAATCCCCTGCCCACGTGCCTCAGCCGCAGACAGTCAATGTGATGGACCTAACACAAGCTTTTCAGTTACAGAACCAAAATATCATACCCTTACTGACGACGGTACAACAACTACTGCCTGCACAAGCTGCGTCGCCCGCACAACCAACCAGCCCAACAAGTGTCGTCGCCCAGTGCACTGACGTTCCGTTAATTTAAGGACACAGAAGAGGAATGGACTGAACACCTGACTCAGTTCCAAGCACACTGACACGTTCATCGTGTTCAAGGTACTGTAAAGTTACACTTCCTTTACACTGCGGCGTCCCAAGTGTTCAGGTTAATACAAAAACTATTCCCAACAGCGTCTCCCGAGGAACACAGGTATGACCCAGTAATCGCTGCTTTAACTCAAAATTATGACCAGCAAGTCCAAGTAGCTGCAGCTAGATGTCAGTTCTTCCGCTTGCAGAAAAAACCGGAACAGACGTACCGCCAGTGGTACACAGAATTAATGGGCATGACTAGGAAGTGTAAATTTAAGTGTAGTTGTGGCGCTTCAGTCCGGAACCACGTGGCTGCTACAGTCGCGGTTTCGAATCCTGCCTCGGGCATGAATGTGTGTGATGTCCTTAGGTTAGTTAGGTTTACGTAGTTCTAAATCCAGGGGACTGATGACCTCAGATGTTAAGACCCACAGTGCTTAGAGCCATTTGAACCAGTTGTAGCTGTAGTGACTTTTATACTGATTTAATGCTATGGGGTGCAATAACTTTGTGACCCAGATAGCAGAGTACGGTAACAGATCTTAAGGTACTCTGATCCATCACTTCCCCAAGTATTGCAAATGTTAGATAGATATGATTCGGGTGCCGTAGCGGCCGATCTGTTTGATCATGCCTCGATTTGTCGGGTCGAGTCGCCCCTTGCTGGCGACCGCCCCAAGCAGCCACAAAAAGGAGCTGTCCGAAATAATAGATACAGTTAGTGATTTTGCAGCACTCGAAGGATCAAATTACAATGTAATCCAGAACATTGTCTGCTTGATAAATATCAACGCGGCAGCTGAAAATGTGTTCCCCGCCTGGGACTCGAACCCAGGATCTCCTGCTAACGTGGTGGATGCTCTATCCGACTGAGCCACCGAGGACACACAGCATAGTGCGACTGCAGGGACACTCCCTGTGGGACCCACACTTCCAACTTCCACTGTCCACACACTACATTTGTAGTGCCCTGCCTACTATACACATTACTCGCGGTAGTCAATCTATCGACTCCCGTAAAAGTGAGTGCATCGACACTGAAGAAGATCGTTGGCCGTTAAGCCTCATGTGTATGAAGATGGTATCTTTTAGGTTTAGTGCGCGTCATTTGACCTGTGATTCTGCTGCTTCTCTTCCCTCAAATTCACGTCTTCACAGGACAGCGCGGCCTTCGCAGCCGCCAGCTGGCGCCACCAGGGCACCCCAGGGGGAGCGGATGGATGATGCAGCCTCGCCCCTTCGTCCCCGCTCACCGACCCAATGGACGAGGACCCGTCGTCGCCGTCGCCGTCACCGCCATCTCACCAATACACGCCCTCAGGCTTGGACGTGTGTCCTGTCAGCAGTTTTCCGGAGGATGTTCCTGCTGCCTCGCCTCGCAAGGCAGATAGCGGGGTACGATCGGGAATACGCCGTCCTCCACAGTCACGGCTCCTAGCGCTTCTCTACGTCCAGCTTCCTGCCTACTCTACCCCTCCCCCCCCCCTCCCCGTTGTCGTTTGCATCCTCCTGTGCGACAACAGTGTGGCATTTCCAGGGTGCGGAAGGGGTGAGTGAGGGGGTGAAGGGTGGGGGGGGGGGGATAAATGTGCTGGCGTTAGCTGTTGCCAGCATGCCAGACGTCAAATGTGTGGAGCAAAGATTGACAGTAGGCGGTGGATTAAGTGCGCCAATCACGAGAGAGCCAGAGAACGGACGACAGCATGTATTTGGCCGTCACCGCTGACCGGAGGTCCCCACTGATACACTCATCGCAGCTGGCGTCCGTCAGCATAGTCGCCGAGCGGGCTCAGTTTACATCGCAGGTTACGACAATACGTAGGGACCAGATTAATGCCTTCAGCGAGACTAGCAGTGAGATTAAAGTTTTGTAATAGCAAGATTACCGAAACTGCCTGCAAGAGGACTATTACTGATGAGCTTGTACGCTATTAAAGTTAAGTAGCAGCTTCATGTAAATAAAGAACAGTATTAATCCACATGTGCATTTGTGTTGTACAAAGAGGATACCGCCCACTCACAACAACATCCTTTCACTTGCTTCCTTGCGGTACAAGACTCTACACAACGCTATCAGGCTGTTCGGACGTTGCATTCCCAACAGAGAAACCTGGCTCACTTGGAGTCTTCATGCATTATGTGGTCAAAAGTATCCAGAAACATGGCTGAAAATGACTTACAAGTAAGTGGCGCCCTCCATCAGTAAAGATGGAATTCAATATTGTGTTTGCCCATCCTTAGCCTTGATGACAGCTGCCACCCTCGCAAGCATACGTTCAATCAGGTGCTGTAAGGTTTCTTGGTGAATGGCAGACCACTCTTCAAGGAGTGCACCACTGAGGAGAGGTTTCGATGTCGGTCGGTCAGGCCTGGCGCGAAGTCAGCGCTCCAAAACATCCCAAAGGTGGGCATAAAAGTTTTCTGGGATTGGTACCGCATCATAATGTAAAAACTACTGCTGCTGGAGAAAAACCAACGTTTCGGCCACGATTGCAGCAGCCTTCTTCTGGGTCTAATTGGTTTTTACATTATGAGGCGGTATCAAACCCAGAAACCTTTTATGTCGACTGACTCTGGTCGCGGAAGCCTACGCAATTATATCCCAAAGGTGTTTTATAGGATTCAGGTCAGGACTCTGTGCGAGCCAGTCCATTACAGGGATGTTACTGTCGTGTAACGACTCCACCCAGACCGTACATTATGAACAGGTCCTCCATCGTGTTGAAAGATGCAATCGCCATCCCCTAATAGCTGTGCAACAGTGGGAAGCAAGTAGGTGCTTAAAACATCACTGTAGGTCGGTACTGTGATAGTGCCACGCAAAAAACAAGGGGTGCAAAACCCCTTCTATGACAAGCACGACCACACCATAACACCACCGCCACCTAATTTTACTGGTGTCACTGCACACGCTGCCAGATGACATTCACCATTCTGCTCTCTGATGATGTCTAATGACTACTGTGGTTGCTGATATGGAGAAGCCTGCAGTAGATGGCAGAACAATGCATCTAATACCAAAAACGTATGTTTTTGGAGGTGTCCGGAAACTTTTTGTCACATGTGTAGCTCCCAATCCTTGTCGATACCTTCCAGAACCCTAATGATTCCCTTCCGGCACGTCTCGCAGCGTTCCGCGCTTCAAAGGTCGGTTATTCAGGTTGCTGGTGGAAGGAAATGAAATGGAGTTAGAACTACGCACTTATTGCAACACAGCTAAATGTATTTCGAAATGGTTCCACTTCTTACATTTTGGAACCGGGTGATGGTAAACGTTTTTTGATGTGTGTAAATGCTTTGCTTTTGCGTGAATACTTCGCCATATCTCCAAATTTAAGGTGCTGCAGCACACCCTGTGCTGACACCTATAGTATCTTTAAAATTAGTTGCTATTTTTGAAAGTTCCATACGGAGTTAATGTGGGGAAGCGTAGATGCCAGTGTATGTTTAGCGCGTCAGCAAAAGAAAGTCCTTAGCGCCAGGCGTAGTCGGCGCAGAACCTGTCAGGCTCTTTCGCCTGCGTGAACAGCAAACCGAGCAAGCCGGCTGAACTGCGATCTTTCTCAAACGATTTTAAGGAATATATTCGTTAATAAACTCTGATTCTCGCACATCTTGTATCTTATTTCGCCAGCTTCACGATGAAAAGTGCCTATCACATCGATAATATTGTGATATTTCCATATTAGGTAAACTACTGCAAGAAATTCTTGAAGTTTGCAATGAAACATAATGGTTATTATGAATTTGCTTTTGATGCACATCATGTCACATGTTGCTGCGTATAAAATGTAGATACGACACTGAATTATTCTTTACACTTCGAAGATATCGCTCCCGTCTCGAGAAAATGGAATGTAGGTACAGAGTTCCGTCGCGTACTCAAGTGCCAGTGAAAAGACCAAAATGAAATATTCACAAATCCCTTGTAACTCATAAATGGTCTGACATACCAAACCAAGATTTTAGTAGACGATGGCACACAAAGAGAAGAATATTTTGCCATTTGATTAATAAGTGAAACTTTCATATCCACCTCGATATTCAAGGAAGCAGAGATTTTTTTCAATGAAATAATGTAATTTTTAACGATCAACGATAGCTAGTGAAACGAGAGCTGCCGTGGGTTTTGTAACAATATAAGTGAAGATATTACTTGTTGGTTTTTATTCTGAGAAAGGGCTGTTTCATAAACTGATGACCTGTCTTGCTCTCATTTGCTGGTCTACATGCTACTGTTTCGTAATTCTGTCGTAATTTCATTTTTCGGCTGCAGTAGAATGTTACTGACGCTCTACTGTGAATGAGAGAATTTTTTCAATGAAATAATGTAATTTTTAAGGGTCAACGATAGCTAGTGAAACGAGAGCTGCCGTGGATTTTGTAACAATATAAGTGAAGATATTACTTGCTGATTTTTATTCTGAGAAAGGGCTTTTTCATAAACAGATGACCTGTCTTGCCCTCATTTGCTGGTCTATATGATACTGTTTCGGAGTTCTGTCGTAATTTCATTTTTCAGCTGCAGTAGAATGTTACTGACGCTCTACTGTGTTTTGGCAAAAGAAGCAGCTCTTGATGTGGTAACAAGAGAAGTAACGTATTAATCAAAACTTGTCACAGTCCATTACGAATTCCTCTCATCGTCTACCTTCTTGGTATGGGCGACAACTCGAGACTGGTACCGTGGTATAACATTCGCAATGGATTATTTTGTTAGCATTTTAACCTCACTCAGCGTAAATTTCTTGTTGGTTTTTGCCGCATTAGTTTTCATCTAGGCCCATATATTCTCTGCCCAATTTAAATGAGCATGATAAGGAAGAAGCCTTATTAAACTGTACCCTTGAGTGTCATCTAATTTTTCGACCTGGTACTGTGGAGTGTTTGGCTTGTACAGCATTATAAGTTCCATTAACTGTGCCTTACACGTACGACATTAAACTTTTTGTTTGTACCCATAGCATAATATCCGCTTTGCTGCACAGCATTGTTGGAGCTTTATCTATCACATCAAAGTGGTATGCGCACTGTCTATTAGTATTTTCGAATTCGGAGTAATGTTTTGCAGTAGAATATTATCTTCACAACCGGTGAACGTGTTCTTAGACGATAACGTTCAATGCGAACCACGTGTTCTGACGTGCTGCACTGTTATTACTGCTACGCCAACACAGAACATTCGTTCGCAATACCTAACGCCTCAGGAAAATTTCAACGCCAGAAAATACCACTTTACAATGAGAGCTGACGAATGCAGATATGTATCATACACGCGACACCACATGGAACTGTTTATTCACGGCGTGGCAACAGAGGCGCTTCACCAACTGAATTGCAGGCGGCATGTTAGGGAAAGCCAGCTCGCCATTGTGTTACCTGGGCAACAGCGTTACATCCCCTCCGGTGAGCCAAACGTTAAAAGTCGCAACTAATCTTAAAAGAACTATTAGTGAAACTGAATATCATGACATCCCTGAAAGCTGGTGGTAGTCAAGGGAAGGCAAGATTCGGTTACGATTGTGGACGAGGCCGTAATCAGTTACTATTGGTTGCCTTTTACAATTACACACAATTTATTTTAAACTAGTAATGCCAGACTCAACAATAAATAAAAAATATCACACGTTATTAATGAAGAAATAAACAACAGTGTAAATAATAGTGTTTTCAGTGAGTTACAATTTAGCAAATCACCATTAAATACAGATACGACGGGTAATGTCTTAAAAGCAAGCCACTGTGATCTGGGCAAAAGGCCTTACACGCTAGGAATGGCAATAAAAAAAGAATTGTTTAAAACTCGCTGCAAGTTAGAAATTACAGGCATTGAAATATTAAAGGCAAGTCGCCACAAACACAGCAGTCAGTTTTCGCTATTAATTCTGAGATGCACTTCATACAAATCCCGCACTTAGATGTCCCTGCCGCCCCTCTCAAATGGACGTCCCAAAAAGCGGCTTCTAAATCGAAGACAAATCTTTCAGCTGTGCTGCCTCTCTTAGTTTGGCACCCCAATCCTCAGATTTAATTGTCCTTAAACTGGGTCTGAACTTGTTAATGAAGAAATACTTTCGAATATATGTACAAATGCAGTTTACTCTGCTGAGAGGAAGAAAATATAAACACATACACTGTCCAGTTAAATTTATGCGACTATGTATCAAAACCCTGAAGAACTATCTTTTGCAGTGCGAACCGCTGCCAGACGGAGAGGGAGATGGTCAGTGAAGTTCTGCAAGGTATCAACCAGGATGTGGAGTCATATTGACTCCAGTGCCGTGCCCAGCATGTGCGAAGAGCCCGGTAGAGTTGGTCTCACTGATTCTCGATTGAGTTTAAATCCACCGCGTTTGGTGGCCAGTGGATTAGGGTAAACTCATCCTGGTGCTCATCCAAACATCCACGTACACTGTGAGTTGTGTGACACGTTGCATTGTCTTGCTGGAAAAGCCATCGCGCTGAGGAAGAACGAACTACATGTAGGTGTGGACATGGTCTCCGAGGTAGACCATACTTTCGTTAATCTATTGTGCATTTCAGAATGACGAGATCATCCAGGGAAAGCCACGAAAACGTTCCTCAGACCATAAAGCTCCCTCCTCCGGCCTGGACTCTTCCGATGTTTGTTTCAAGGTGTTTGCTTTCAGACGTTTCACGCCGCACACGCCAAATGCCATATATCCAATGGAACATAAAACGTGATTCACCTGTAAAAGCCACGTGTCACCTCTGAGTGGACGTTCGTTGCGGTACTCGCCTGCAGATTCCATCCTTCGTCGCCGATATAACGGCGGTCAGCATTGCTGCGTTAACCAGGCGCCTGCTGCGGAGGCTCATACACAGCAACGTTCGCTGAAGGGTCGTTGAGGGGGCACGTCTGGTGGCCCTAGGTACATCTTTTGCGGACAGTTGCCTGTCTATTCCCCGTACACATCTACGTAGCCCTGTCATATATGGCCCGTGTTGTAGACAGTTGCCTTATCGCCGGGTTTCTATAGTGCCTCTTTGCCCTGCCGCTGTAACTTAATCACGGCGGCGCGCCAACAGTTTACAAACCTGGCCGTTTCGGAAATGTCTGCACTATTGTCCCGAAATCCAACGGTCATGCCCTTTCGGAAGTCAGGCAAATTTCTCAGTTACTGTATTGCGACAAGGAGAGCACTGTTTACTGTCTCTAGATACGCCTCACGTTTTCATGCTTTCATGTCATGCATGACAATCATGCGTCTCTGCTTTTCTTACGAAGGGTAGAAGGACGGATCCTCAAAATTACAGACCAATATCCTTAACATCGGTTTGTGGCAGGATTCTCGAACATATTCTCAGTTCGAATATAATGAATTTCCTTGAGACAGAGAAGTTGCTGTCCATGCATCGGCACGGCCTTAGAAAGCATCGCTCCTGCGAAACGCAACTCGCCCTTTTTTCACATGATATCTTGCGAACCATGGACGAAGGGTATCAGACGGATGCCACATTCCTTGACTTCAGGAAAGCGTTCGACTCGGTGCACCACTGCAGAATCCTAACTAAGGTACGAGCTTATCGAATTGGTTCCCAAATATGTACGTGGCTCGAAGACTTCTTAAGTAATAGAACCCAGTACGTTCTCCTCGATGGTGAGTGTCCATCGGAGGTGAGGTTATCATCTGGAGTGCCCCAGGGAAGTGTGGTAGGTCCGCTGTTGTTTTCTATCTACATAAATGATCTTATGGATAGGGTGGATAGCAATGTGCGGCTGTTTGCTGATGATGCTGTGGTGTACGGTAATGTGTCGTCGTTGAGTGACTGTAGGAGAATACAAGGTGACTTGGACAGGATTTGTGATTGGTGTAAAGAATGGCAGCTAAATTTAATATAGATAAATGTAAATTAATGCAGATGAATAGGAAAAAGAATTCCGTAATGTTTGAATATTCCATTAGCAGTGTAGCGCTTGACACAGTGACGTCGATTAAATATTTTGGCGTAACAATGCAGAGCGATATGAAGTGGGATGAGCATGTAATGGCAGTTGTGGGGAAGGCGGATAGTCGTCTTCGGTTCATTCGTAGAATTTTGGGAAGATGTGGTTCATCTGTAAAGGAGACCGCTTGTAAAACACTAATACGACCTATTCCTGAGTACTGCTCGAGCGTTTGGGATCACTATCAGGTCGGATTGAGGGAGGACATAGAAGCAGTTCAGAGGCGGGCTGCTAGATTTGTTACTGGTAGATTTGATCATCACGCGAGTGTTACGGAAATGCTTCAGGAACTCGGGTGGGAGTCTCTGGAGGAAAGGAGGCGTTCTTTTCGTTAATCGCTACTGAGCAAATTCAGAGAACCAGCATTTGAGTCTGACTGCAGTACAACTTTACTGCCGTCAGCTTATATTTTGCGGAAAGACCACAAAGATAAGATAAGAGAGATTAGGGCTTTTACAGAGGCATATAGGCAGTCATTTTCCCCTCGTTCTGTTTGGGAGTGGAACAGGGAGAGAAGATGCTAGTTGTGGTACGAGGTACCCTCCGTCACGCGCCGTATGGTGGATTGCGAAGTATGTATGTTGATGTCATGCTCTTTCGGAAGTCAGACAAATATCTCAGTTACTCCATTGCGTCAAGGAGAGCACTGTCTACTGTCCCCACATACGCCTCACGTTTTCATGCTTTCTAATTGAAGTCGTGGATGACAGTCATGTGTCTCTGCTTTTCTTATGAATAACCCTTTCCTCGACGAGTAGTAATTTTGATTCGCATACACTTTACACAACTATCTACAGCAAGCACGGAGACACCACAAATTTCAGTACAATTATATGATGAATCGCTCTAGAATGAAATTATAATTAAATCAAGACCCTACTATATCGACGGGCGTTGATATACATCAACGGGGACAGTTGAAAATGTGTGCCCCGACCGGGACTCGAACCCGGAATCTCTTGCTTACATGGCAGACGCTCTATCCATCTCAGCCACCGAGGGCGCAGAGGACAGTGCGACTGCAGGAACTTATCCTTTTCACGCTCCCCGTGAGACTCACATTCCTAACTTAATGTCCATACACCACATTCGTGTGCTCCTGCCCATTACACTCAATACTCGCTTGTGCCTTGTAAGCGGGGGATCCCGGGTTCGGGTGCCGGTTGGGATACACATTTAAAACTGTCTCCGTTGATTGATATCAACGCCTGTCGGCATCGTACAGTCTTCAATAAATAATCTCCATACACCTCATTCGTGTGCTCCTGCCCATTACACTCAATACTCGCTTGTGCCTTGTAGGCGGGGGATCCCGGGTTCGGGTGCCGGTTGGGATACACATTTGAAACTGTCTCCGTTGATTGATATCAACGCCTGTCGGCATCGTACAGTCTTCAATAAATAATCTCCGTACACCTCATTCGTGTGCTCCTGCCCATTACACTCAATACTCGCTTGTGCCTTGTAAGCGGGGGATCCCGGGTTCGGGTGCCGGTTGGGATACACATTTGAAACTGTCTCCGTTGATTGATATCAACGCCTGTCGGCATCGTACAGTCTTCAGTAAATAATCATTCAATGCAGTAATAGGTTTTGCCTTGCGTCACACAACGGTAGTAATTTTGTAACTTAATGACAAATGGATTCAAAACACATGCGAGAAAGCAAGAATTTCCCTGTGACTTACCTTACGACTATATACGAATTCTACAGTCTGCAAATCGCTGTGAGATGTATGGCTGGGTAGGCCAGAACCTCCGACCCTGAGATTTCTGCGAGCTTCGGCGTACTAGTACTTTCAAAGTAACCCCAGTGAAGTGTTGAGATCACTACGCTTTCTTTTCAGGGAAGGTGGAATCTTCAGAGCACAAGAATATAAGGGAGTCACATTCATCCGTTCATTGACTCATTCATACTAGGTGTGCTTTTCCAGCAGGACACGGCTTTCGTAAAAACTTCTCGCATCACTAAGCTCATTGTCTGACGCCCTTGGCCAGACCGATCACTGGATCTAACATCAACGTGTGCGGAATGTGCTGGGAACGGTGAATGGTGTGGAATGCATTTCCGACAAAATCCCTTGACCAATAATGACAATACCTGGAAGCAGCGCGAGAAATCCTAATCTAGACGAACTGTTTTCTTTCCACTTTTAGTCACCAGTAATGGGAGTGCTTTGATACTGCCCTCCCCCGCTCCCTATCTCCGTTTATCTTTCGATTTCCTCGTAACTAATGAATTCGACGTCCTCTCTCATCTCCTTAGCTTATTCCTGTCCTCGTCTGCCCCTAATACCTTTCTTCTCTACGGCTCCTTCCAGTGACGGGGTCGCATTTCCTGGATGATGTACCCGGTGCCACTAGACTGTTCTTTGTTGTACTTAGGACTGACTCCTTTCCCACGTTTTCTTTTAAGCACTTCTTCCTTTCCTACTTTTCCTTTGTCTTTCCTAGCGTTTATGCCCTTACGCGGATCCGCTGTTTGTAATGTTTTGGAAACATAAGTTTAACTTTGTGATCAGATAACCTTCCTGGCTGACTCCCTATCCTATAGCGCTGCGCCTCAAGCAGTACGAGAAAGTCTCTTGTCACAGTTTATCTGTCCAGGTTAGCTGTATATAGGATATTGAAATTACTGTCGATTGGCCATTGTTGTATGATTTACATCTGTAAATCTAAGAGGTCATCTGTCATTTTCCGTTATTACACTTTTCCATTAACCCTTAAAATGGCACAGGTAAATATATGTACCATTGATCTTAAATGCTGTTTATTACTTTATTTACTACCAACAATCCATTCCATTTGTATTAACATATTCACACTAATTTGTCTGATAAGTGCCAGCCGTTGTGGCCGAGCGGTTCTAGGCGCTTCAGTCTGGAACCGCGCGACCGCTACAGTCGCAGGTTCGAATTCTGCCTCGTGCATGGATGTGTGTGTTGTCCTTAGCTTAGTTAGGTTTAAGTAGTTGTAAGTTCTCAGCTGGCATTTGCCCCTGTGGATTACCTCTGCTTATATCTGCTAGTGTAAACGACGAAAACAGTAACATTTCGAAAATCGTAAAGTATAAAATCAATACGTCATTCACATTTTACAGCTGGTTTTATTCCGTGCCCTACATGTAAGGGAATAGATTGTTGTGAATTCAGTTTCTGGCTACATCCAATGTTACTGATTAAATGCTGCGAAATTCTACCTCTACTCAAGAATAGACATTGCAGATAATATTGTTCGATAAATTACCCCGAAATTGTTAGGCACTGCAATAATACAAACTATTTCCGTTGACGGTGCACGTGGACGATGATTAATGAAAATATGCGACATGATGAAAACAGCTTGCTCTCACATTTGTTTGTGATGTGTATACTCAGTGCCCTTTTTTCTTCAAAAAAGGTTTGGGGTCCTGTCACAACAGACATAACGCAGTAACAGTTACCGAAGTTTTCAGTGTAGCTGATGAATTATTCAACTATAAAACTAGATTCTAATACACACACATCAAAAAAAGTTTTGCATCACCCCAGAACTCCTGAAGATAGACGTTGACTGTAGATATGGTATCACAGGCACAGTCCCTTTGACTGTCCACAAATGTCACTAAACCCGCCCAAAGATGAAAAAACATGCATGAGCAGTGCCTATTAGACGAAGGGAGTTCAACAGTCAATCAGTCATTCCACTAGGAAAGAGGTACACGGCTAGTGTTGACTGTAGTTCAAAGATGCCTAGACGGTCAATACCGCGGTTCGATCGCGTCCGCATTGTTTCTATGTGCAAGGAGTGAACAAAAGCGATGTTGTTCGGACATGCAGGAGATACAGAGAGACAGGAACTGTCGATGACATGCCTGGCTCAGGGTGCCCAAGGGCTGCTACTGTAGTATTATGACTCAAACTGTGCGCAATATGCTGCATGATGCGCAACTTCACTCCCGACGTCTATGGCGAAGTACATCTTTGCAACCACGATACTATGCAGCGCGGTGCAGATGGGCCGAATGGACCGCTCAGGATTGTCATCACGTTCTCTTCACCGATGAGTGTCGCACATGATTTCAACCACAGTTGTCGGAGACGTGTTTGGAGGCAACCCGGTCAGGCTGAACGCCTTAGACACGCTGTCTAGCGAGTGCAGGAAGGTGGAGGTTCCTTGCTGTTTCGGGGTGGTTTTTTTTATGTGGGGCCAACGTACGCCGCTGATGGTCATGAAAGGCGCCGTAACGGCTGTACGCTACGTGTGAATGCCCTACTCCGACCAACAGCGCAACCATATCTGCAGCATATTGGCGAGGCATTAGTCTTCATGGACGACAATTCTCACCCCCATCGTGCACATCTTGTGAATGACTTCCTTCAGGATAACGACATCACTTGACTAGAGTGGCCAGCATGTTCTCCAAACATGAGCCCTATCGAACATGATTGGGATAGACTGAGAAGGGCTGTTTATGGACGATGTGACCCGCCAACCACTCTCAGGGATCTACGCCGAATCGTCGTTGAGGAGTGAGACAATCTGGACCAACAGTGCCTTGATGTACTTGGGGATAGTATGACACGACTGATACAGGCATGCATCAAAACAAGAGGACGTGCTACTGGGTATTAGAGGTAACGGTGAGTAAGCAATCTTGACCGCCACCTCTGAAGGTCTCGCTGTATGGTGGTACAACATTCAATGTGTGGTTTTCATGAGCAATAAAAAGGGCGGTAATGTTGATTGTGTTGATCCTATTCCAATTTTATGTAAGGTTCCGGAACTCTCGGCACCGAAGTGCTGCATAATGTTTTTTAATGTGTGTATATTGCCTAACATCATTACAGTTTCCAGATCGACATCAATTCACGGGTGCTGTAATCTTCACGCGTTCTTACTTTACTCTTGGCAGCAGTAGCAATGTTTTGTGCCTTTCATAAACCATGAGCGTACGTTAGCCAACGGTTGAAACAACTGAATTGGAGGACCAACCAATTTAAAGAACATTAGACTGCTGATGATAGAAAGATGGAATGTAGCTCTTCTAGGTGTGACAATGATTCATTTGCAAAAACTCACGTTTACATTCACAGGTAGATACGGGAACACATTTCACTGCGTTGAGGGATGCTGGAATTTTCTTCTCCACCGTTCATTCCCGAAATCGTCTTTCTGGAAGACAACAAAAAGTGACTTAAGGTTTCATACTTATTTCACTTATGTTACTCCTATATTTTTAGGACAAGTCAGTAGTTTTACAATTCGGTACATTAAGAGATAGTAATATCCTCTGTGTGCGGATGACGATTCTCCATCCGCTGGTCTTAAGAATTCTGCTTTTTGTTTCCCTTCCCTTTCCTCCAAAGTTCAGCTGTTCTACTGCTTTGAGAGCTTGACAACAATGAGTAATACTATTCAGTTTCCTTCCTTCGACCGTCGTCAGGACATTTCTGATCTTTCGAAGGACAGAATGCAATGTGGTGTCTTGTGACTGTAGTTCAAGACTCAGTTCTAATAATTCTTGAAGGGCGCCACACATTAGAGCTAAATACAGTAAAGCTGAAAACAGCTTTAGTGATGCACTTCAATAAACCTTCGCACATACGTCTGTTAGTTGACTCCCTACTTTGACCATCTTTGCAGCTGTGAAGTAAGCAAACAAAGCTTTAAAGTTTTCTACACTGCTGATACACTTCCCAAGCTCGATGCTATCCGCTGGTGCAGAAGTTTCTGCCTATTTTTAGAAATTCAATTTGAAGTAACTCAGCATGCTGCTTTAATTCTCGAGTTCTTTGGTGACTGGTGGTACACTGAATAGAGCTTGTATAAGAAAATAATTCACAAATGATGGGAAGCCTCTTTTTATTGCATCGTCAAATCTGTGCGAAATGCTATATCATTAATGTAACAAGTCCATTTTCATGTTCCATCATAACTGCTGCTCCGTCGGTTGCAAGTGAAATAAGATTATCTTTCGGAAGTCATTTGAAAATCCCATGGATTCCAAACAATTTAGCAATGAGTCACAAATGCCTAAGCAGGAACTTTATTGAGCTCAACTATACCAGCGAAAATATTTGTGGCTCTCTCACGTCACTGAGCCGGGTTCGTATATAAGTATACAAGTTATGAAGGATGACAATTAACTAACTTTTGTGTTCTCATCAATCATTAACGACTTTTTGATCTTGACTCAATAACTGTTTTAATCGATGTGTTTTTCATTTCTTGTGGAGTGTGATTAATCATATTCGTACACGCATTTCCAGAATGCAAATTCCGACCCCCCACTGAGTTCTTGCAGGTCATTTTCGGTCTCAAAATGGCTGAAAGATTGATTCTTTTTCGTGACTTTAAAAGCAGTGCAAAATATATTTGCTGTCACATCCTGTTCATTTCTAAACGCGCTTGTGAACGCAATTTCCACAGCTTTCTATTTAGCATAATGTAGTATTTGTGCAGTAGCTTGATGAGCGGAAGTTTCTTTACGTTTAAATATTCTTTTTTTTCCGCAAGGAAACGACCTCTTCGTTTCTTGAATCGGCTGAACATGATACACATATGGTAGTCCAAATTTGTGCAATGTTAATGCCTTGTTTATTTCTTTCTACTCCCAGATTTCCGACTTCTTAGAAATTTTTCCAAGAAAACATGGTGTTTGAAATGATTAACCAATTTTATCACAAAATACGATTTCTTGATCGGAAGTCCAACATTCTGCACAATCATTTGACTGGTTATGGTATCACTGTATTTTCACACTTAGGTTCAGCGTTCACTCTTACATTTTCAGTTTTGTTAGCCACCAGAAATGTCGAAGAGTCTGAATTTGCACTCGCACAAGAAATATTGGCAAGTTGTAGCTTTTTTGATGCAGGAGAATAAGTAAAATAGTTTGTTATTTTGTTGCTGATCTTACTATAACCTTCAAGGTAACATGCAACGTATGGTAAGACCCAACAAAAAATCAGGTATACAAACAACAAGAAGGGAAAAGTAAGTGAATTACCAAGTATCCCGTGTCCCGCGTGTCGGCTCACAGAACAAGAGCGTGAGCTCATTGACTCTCTGCTAGCGGTTTAGTTGTAGAGAACGGTCGCAGCCACAAACTGTGCTGTCATCGTTCATTTTGAGATTAATGACATGAAAAAATGAAATAAAACGTTGACTAACTTTTAAGTTCTCTAACATCGTAAAAAGTTACTTTCCTGACAGAAGAGTTTAGGTGTACGCATCCCTCAGCGTTTCCCGAGAAAAAGAGCCCTGGGTATAAAGATTTATCATTTTTAGTTGGTGCTTCTCAGAATTTCGGTGAATGTTCTCGAAAAAGAAAGACTTAAGAGGTACAAACAACTGGCCTTCAAAGTAATCACCTTTACTTACAAAACACGTCTGAAATCGGCTGTAAAGCTGTAGCCAAAAATCAGCAAACGCCTCTCGTGGAATCGCTCGAACCCAACATGGTCACGCGTTGTTGGCTTTCCGCAGTGTAATTATCGTGAACAAGAGTGCTTACACAATCTTTGCTTATCTTAAACTTTCCTACTCTCATTCTCAAAGACAGTCACCGATCATCCACAAGCATCCGGCGCACTTGTTCGATGTTGTCTGGGATTGTGCGTGCTCAGCCGAACTTGGCATATCCTTGACACCGTTGTTTCGGTCCGGAAAGAGTTTAAATGCTCAGACTAACAGTCCATGAATCTCTCTCCGCTTTTTCTCCAATTTGAAGTAACACGACACATTTACGTGTTGCTCCATTTTGCGCTCCATTTTGCAATGACACAAGTGCGACGAATACTTGCAGATGATCTGTCTTTGGGAATCGGAGCGGAGTAGTTGACGAGAATCAAAGTCAGTAGAAGCACTATTGTTCACGAACATTGTCAGATGTTGGTTGATGAAAGAAGAACGTACAAAAAAATGGTTCAAATGGCTCTGAGCACTATGGGACTTAACATCTGAGGTCATCAGTCCCCTAGAACTTAGAACTACTTAAACCTAACTAACCTAAGGACATCGTACACATCCATGCCTGAGGCAGGATTCGAACCTGCGACCGTAGCGGTCGCCCGGTTCCAGACCTAAGCGCCTAGAACCGCTCGGCCATTCCGGCTGGCAAGGGTGAACAAAAGTGTTAAAGTAAATTGAGGAATGCAGAAATACAAGTCTCTTAGGAATGAAACAAATATGAATTGCAGGGAAGCTAAGACGAAACGACTGCATGAAAAATGCGAGGAAATGGAAAAGGAAATGATTATCGGAAGAGTGACTGAGCACATAGAAAAGTCAAAACAGTTTTCGGTGAAACTAAAAGCAAGGGTAATAACTTTATGAATCCAACGAGAATCCACTGGTAAATGCACACGACAGTGCGGATAGCTGAAAAAAGTACAATGAAGGCCTCTATGAGTGGGAAGACTTGTCTGATGACGTTATAGAATAAGAAACAGGAGCGGATGTAGGCAAGGGGATCCAGAATTTAACAGAACTTAGAAAGTCTTAATATCGTATAAGACAGAAGGGATAGATCAGATTCCATCAGAATTTGCAGAATCGTCGGGATGGGGGGGAGGGGGGATGGTAAGGGCTACAAAACGGCTATTCATGTTGATGCGTAGCATGTAGAATGTAATGAGTATCGCGATATACCACATGACTTTCGAAAAAAACATTATCAACAGAATTTCGAAGATTTCAAGAGCTGACAAGTGCGAGGATTATCGCACAATTAGCTTAACATCTGATGCGTCCAAGGCACTGTGGCGTGCGAGTATTGTGGTCTGATTGCGTGCCGAACAATTTCGATAGGATTACAATAAAACTAGTTGCTAATTATCAACGTAACACGATGTTTTATTTAAACACTGCTTTTCCCGGCTTATGATCGTTATTTTGTTAAAGAAATCTCCACCTGGGAACGTGTAACAATGTTGTCTGTCAAGCAGTGTAAATGGCACTAAGTTGCAGATCGTTTATGGAATTTAACGCAACTGTTATTCAAGGTGGCAGCGCTTTTCTTGAATCAAAGCGAACAGTTTTGTCACACAATACTACCCGCACACAACACTAATGTATTTTCCTGTCAAAATAATTCATAAAAGTTGTTACGAAATAACCAGGCTTCATACGCCAGCAGATAAGAATTTATATCACGTAAGATGCTATTTGCACTATATTTAAAGATTACTCACAATCTAGGTCGAATTTATTTCCTCAAAGTGGGTTCTGGGCAACTAATAAACAATTATTATCGCAATTGTGACCAACAACAATTATGACCGTATAGAAACTCAATTTAAAATTGCCGCTGCAATATTTCACTAAAATTGCGGCTAACATAAGACAATCACTTATCGATTCTTCTTCAGGCCCTGCTTCAATACTAACAAATAATATATATTAAATCTCTTTGTACCTACACTATACGCATTTACATTTGAAAACATTTCTCAATGTTAATCACTTGTTATTCAGCATTTACCAATAAACCGCGCTGTAGATCAGTAGCGCTAATGGCTGAACTCTTTAGTAGCTGATCAGAGAACTTAACATTTATATAGGACGAAAATTACAATAAACTAAATGTTTAAACAAAGAAGATTCATTTCAATCACACGAAAACTCTGTTTTTCAAATATTAATTAATAAGATAATACTGTTTTTTACAGACCTCTGTGTTACGAGACATCACTCACGTCCGATCATTACAACAGTTCAAACAAGTAGAAGAATTATTCTAGAAGAATCACAGATGATAAAAGATGAAGATTTGGATGATCTTTTTCCTTGAGTATTGTCTGAGATATGATTTTCACAGAAAATTAAATTATATCACTGACAATAAGTATTTATTATTATTTTAGTATCGATGAAGTCCTTTTTTTATTAATATCACGAGAATGTTCGCTCAAATTCCACACACAGTGCTGTCGTGAATGTCGTTCTGAATAAAATATACTCATGGATATTACAGTACTCACAATAACAGTATACAGTAGAATGGAGAAGATAATTGAGGATGTGTTAGATGTAGTGGAACATGGACTGGAAAACCGGAAAAAGAGAAAATCGAAGCATTTGAGATGTTGTGCTACAGAAGAATGTTGAAAAGTAGGTGAACTGATAAGTTAAGGAATGAAGAGGCTTCTAGAGAATCGGAAAGGAAAGGACTATATGGATAACATTGACAAGTAAGAAGCTACATGGTGCTACGACGTCTCTTAAGACATCACGGAATAATTTTTGTATGTCCATCCTTGTGAATGTAGGTCTTTGGGAAGACGGGCTTTTACTGTTGTGGGAAAATAAAACATCCATCCGTATGATTTTATTTATTTTGTTGTAACCGGATTCGGCTCTTCAATGCGCCATCTTCAGGCTGTAGTTGATGCGGAAGGGGCTGACGCCATCCCTACGTATATAGCATCAGTGGCCAGCAATAACTGGTTTCGCAGATTATCTGAAAACCTACTTGTCAGCATTCTAACCAACTGCCAACTGACTCAGTTGGCAGGTGATGGTTAGAATGCTGACACCTAAGTTTTCAGATAATCTGCGTAATCGTATTGGTAGACACTGTGCAGAGGGGAAGAACACGTATAGCAGCAGCATGTGTGTGTGTGTGTGTGTATGTGTGTGTGTGTGTGTGTGTGTGTGTGTGTGTGTGTGTTGGACCGAGCCATTTAACACTTAACACATACTTCTGATGCTTCATGTAACAACATGTTTTATCCCACATAACAATGGAATATATGTCAATACGTACTCTTTGAGAATCGCAATCAATAATATTGTTCAATTTATTAGATACCAGCTGAAAAATATTCGCTACACATGTTTTTATTTTATTTGTTTTTTGCGAAATTTCCAGATCATTCGAGTACATAGTAAAAATGAAAATTCAAGAAATCGTAAAAATGTTGGTATGCCACGCTAAGTATTCACCAGTACCCTAATTTGAAATCAAATACGCTACCAATCACTTCTTTAGAGAACACCGAGAACATTCCAAAAGGTTCGAAAATACAGTTTCAGGAATTCTGTAGAACATTTTGACATCCAGAACATATGATAATGTAATAGAATACTGTAAAACATTCGTTAACATTCAAAAATATTCACAGAAGCTCGACAACGTAGATAAATTTAGAACTTTTTCCCATAAAATCCTAATTGATGCGAAAGAAACGGAAGAACTCCTGGTGAGAACCAGAATGAGAGAGCGACCGCTTCAAACACTCTCCAGAAGCAAAACAGCTATCACTACCTGACCACTATAGTACACAACAGCAACAAACTGTATCAGCTGACACAAAAACCTCTCATTACTGGTAGTCGCTATACCAGTCTGTATTTAGTTTAGTTTAATGAAAGAAATATTTCCTTGTTTCACCATATTTCATACTTAAGTAACTTGGTCTTCATAAACGTAGTTTAATGACGAAGAGTAGGAAGAACAAACCTAAACGTTCGGATACAGTATTATGCGTAACACAGTCAAGTCGTTTAAATATCTGGACGTAACGTTACAAAGCGATATGAAATGGAACGAGTATGTGAGAAGTGTGGTAGGGAAAGCGAATGGTCGATTTAAGTTTATTGGGAGAATTTTAGGAAAGAAAGGTTCATTTGTGAAGAAGACCGCACATAGGACGCTGGTGCGAACTATTCTTGAGTACTGCTCTAGTGTTTGGGATCCCTACGAGGTCGGACTGAAGGAAGACATCGAAGCAATTTAGAGACGCGCTGCTACATTTGTTAGCGGTAGGTTCGAACAACACGTAAATCTTACGAAAATATTTCGGAAACTCAAGTGGAAATACCAGGAGGGAAGGCGACGTTCTTTTCAAGAAACACTATTAAGAAAATTTAGGGAACCGGCATCTGCAGCTGACTGGCGAACGATTCTACTGCCGCCAACAAACATTGCGCGTAAGGACCACGAAGATAAGATACGTGAAATTTGGGCTCATGCAGATTCATATAGACAGTCGTTTTTCCCTTGCTCTATTTGTGAGTGTAACAGGAAAGGAAATGACTAGTAGTGGAACAGGGTTCCCTCCGCCACGCACCGTGCGGTGGCTTGCAGAGTATTTATGTAATGTAGTGACAGAAGTACATTTGTTATCTTGTTATTTGCTGAGTAGACACAGAAATTCTTTAGATTTCCCATCCATAGAGTGAGCAGCGACAACATCTTATTGTTTGTCTTTTTGCCTAATTTAGTGATACTAAATGCTAATCTTATTGGGGACTGTAGATTTTTGAACTGAAAAGCTTGTTCGGTAGATATGAGTGCAAACCTCGAAATAAATACTGTTTACCTTTATCGTTTCCAGTTATCAGTTTTGTTTCAATATTGTTATTTGGTAAGTACTCACGAACGTTTCTTCTATTAACTTTTTATATTAAGATCATCAACTATCTCATTTCTCGTTTCTAAAATGATTCTTTCAAATAACGAAATTGAGTAATTTTGAAGAAGGTTCAAAAAGATTTTATTATGCTGTGTGTAGACAGTGTTACATAAATTATTGGTGTGTTCAATTAGCCAGTCACACAATCAATCGGCTAAGTACCTTCACTATTCTGTACTAGTTTTTCTGCAAAATATTTCGCTTCTTCATTACTGGAAAGCTGAATCCTCACATTTGTTATTAATTATCGTTTTCACGCTCGAGACCAAGGAAATGCTTTCTTCAAACAGGCATTGATTTCGTCTGCTGAAGTTTATTCTGGAATAACCGGAAGCGTTTGTCGAAGATGTCGAGAACGTACAAGTAATGCACCTTCCATTAATTCCGGATGTACCTCGGAAATCTAGAACATTCTCGAATATTTTGGAAGATTTTATAACATTTAAGAACATTCTGCAGCATTCGCCAACATTCTCGAACATTCTAGCAGGCAATTTCTGGTCAGACTCGGTCACTTCGACACTCGATTCCAAGCTGCTTCACAGTCTGCCCATGAGAAGTCGTTGAATAGAACTGTCTTTGCACACGCATATCTTCGATCCACACCTTGCAGTCCCAAACTAAACTGAGGTCATGGATAGGGGATGGAGGCTACCGTACTATATAACCCCCCATGGGGCTGCGGAAGGGTGTGGCGGAGTTATAGCGGCACGCATGGACAAACCATGCTTAGATTTTAGTTATATCGTAGCGAACAAATATTCATAACTAACTCAACTAACTCCTGCGGTTCCAAATCAAAACCTTCTTCATGTATGGGGGGATGCAGGGTTACCAATCATGTAACCCCCATGGGGCTGCGAAAATCGCTTGCGATGTTTTAACGCTATGATTAGGTATACCACCTTGCTTTTATTGCGTATATTGGTTTCCACGTCTACCATGAACTACAGGGTACTAACTAACCATAACAATGAAACAGGAGCACGAATTCTGTGCTTAAAAAGTTTGTAATAATCAGCTGAGAATTAGCTATGTCAGCTACTGTTAATAAACATATATCCTTAAAATGAAGACGTTTCCCAAAGGATAAGGATTCCCAACCAACTTTCATAACAGGCTTCTTCATCCACAAGCAAACAACATGACCTACTTGCTGCATCTGTACTGGACGTCTCTCCCACCTGCTCACATGACAGTGTGTTACCCAGACTACCACAAGTTACTGTTGTAGTATTTGAAACTGTAGAAATAGTACCCTCATCATTTGCGTCGGTTTCTCCTTTAAATACGAAATGTTCTGCGTGCTCTTCTGGCTCCTCTTAGTAGCAGTTCCTTACACGATCAGACAGAAATTCATCTGCCATGGAACGGTGCCATCTCCCTTAAGTCACTCTTTTAGATCTAGAAGAAATACACGCGAGTGATAATATGACAACTGTAACTACAAGGTGCGTCTAAAAAATCGGAGAATGGTCTTAGAAAATAAAGGAAACAAGAGTTACAAACAAAATGCCTTTACTGATCTTCGAAGTAATCACCATTAGCTACAAATACACGTCGGACATCGGTTGTAGCGCTGTCGAAAACTGACAGCAAATGATTCTTGTGGAATCGCTCGAAGCACAGTGGTCAGCGTCTGCGAATGGTGGTTAAGAGTGGTGAAACGTCTATTTTTTTCGTTTCCTTAGTCGGCGGTCTTCTCAATAATCTAGTGCCAATCTCTTCATCTTAGAGTAAGTAACACTTTCGACTTATGTTCTCAATTATTTGTTGGATGTATTCCAGTCTCTGTCTTCCTCTACCTCTCACCTGTGACATTTCACTGCTTCTGGATTAATCTAAAGCGAAATAAAAATAACCTAGCTTTTCTCTGTGCAGTAAGCACAATTCAAGCAAGATGGGGAATCATCTACACACCGAAGAGCACATCAACTCACTGGATTTGCGTATGTTGCCATCTACTAATCCATGGCCCAAACCTAGATTCTTTGCAGGTCACGAAGTATTTCAATCGCTATAGTTAAGATAGGAAGAACCAGGCCTCTGAGCATCTGGTTATCATGTGTGAAGCGAGCATCAGGAAGATTGTTCTGTTAGAACGAGACGCATACAAACGAAGGATATGGCGCCTCAAGATAGCTGACCTAAGTAACGGAACTGTTGGAGGATGAGAAGGAGGGGGGAGAAGAAACAGAAGAAAAGGAAGTAGAAGAAAACATTTTCAGTAGGGCTATGTCACTGGTAAGTGCACACTACGGATAATCCATTCTCTCAAGGAGCTGAGCTCTTGGCGTCAGCGCACGACAATGTAGACAGGCTGAATCGAATGTCAGGAAGAGCAGTGCACGACGCGGTTTTACATTTTCTGGCAGAAGAGCGGCCGTTTGCGGCCGGCGGTCCCCGCGTCCCGCCATTACCGCTTCCATTACGCGGCCGGCCACAAGTGTTTGGCGTGCAAACGACCGGCTGCTGCGACGGCTGAAATAAATGCAAAAACATATCCGCTCTGCCCCTTAACGAGAACCAGGCCGAACGAATTAAACACCCTTTCTCAAAGTGCTGTTCGCTGTTGTTGTTGTTGTGGTCTTCAGTCCTGAGGCTGGTTTGATGCAGCTCTCCATGCTACTCTATCCTGTGCAAGCTTCTTCATCTCCCAGTACCTACTGCAGCCTACATCCTTCTGAATCTGCTTAGTGTATTCATCTCTTAGTCTCCCTCTACGGTTTCTACCCTCCACGCTGCCCTCCAACAATAAATTGGTGATCCCTCGATGCCTCAGAACATGTCCTACCAACCGATCCCTTCTTCTAGTCAAGTTGTGCAACAAACTCCACTTCTCCCCAATTCTATTCAATACCCCCTCATTAGTTATGTGATCTACCCATCTAATGTTCAGCATTCATCTGTAGCACCACATTTCGAAAGCTTCTATTCTCTTCTTGTCCAAACTATTTATCGTCCATGTTTCACTTCCATACATGGATACACTCCATACAAATACTTTCAGAAACGACTTCCTGACACTTAAAGAAAATGGCTCTGAGCACTATGGGACTTAACATCTATGGTCATCAGTCCCCTAGAACTTAGAACTACTTAAACCTAACTAACCTAAGGCAGTACACAACACCCAGTCATGACACTTAAATCTATACTCGATGTTAACAAATTTTTCTTCTTCAGAAACGCTTTTCTTGCCATTGCCAGTCTACATTTTATATCCTCTCTACTTCGACCATCATCAGTTATTTTGCTCCCCAAATATCAAAACTCCTTTACTACTTTAAGTGTCTCATTTCCTAATCTAATTCCCTCAGCATCACCGGCTTAATTCGACTACATTCCATTATCGTCGTTTTGCTTTTGTTGATGTTCATCTTATACCCTCCTTTCAAGACACTGTCCATTCAGTTCAACTGCTCTTCCAAGTCCTTTGCTGACTCTGACAGAATTACAATGTCATCGGCGAACCTCAAATTTTTTATTTCTTCCTCATGGATTTTAATCCCTACTCCGAACTTTTCTTTTGTTTCCGTTACTGCTTGTTCAGTATACAGATTCAACAACATCAGGGAGAGGCTACACCCCTGTCTCACTCCCTTCCCAACCACTGCTTTCCTTTCATACCCCTCGACTCTTATAACTGCCATTTGCTTTCTGTACAAATTGTAAATAGCCTTTCGCTCCCTGTATTTTACCCCTGCCACCATCAGAGTTTGAAAAAGAGTATTCAAGTCAACATTGTCACAAGCTTTCTCTAAGTCTACAAATGTTAAAAACGTAGGCTTGCCTTTCGTTAATCTTTCTTCTAAGATAAGTCGTAGGGTCAGTATTGCCTCACGTATTCCAACATTTCTACGGATTCCAAACTGATCTTCCCCGAGGTTGGCTTCTACCAGTTTTTCCATTCGCCTGTAAAGAATTCGCGTTGGTATTTTGCAGCTGTGACTTATTAAACTGATAGTTCGGTAATTTTCACATCTGTCAACACCTGCTTTCTTTGGGATTGGGATTATTATATTCTGAATAACGTTGTTCGTTCACATGGTGGAAGCACCTTGTAACATCTACCATTCGCAAAATCGTGCAAATAGTATGTTCATAACCATTATAAATAACAAATGTGAAATACTACAGGTGATTCTGATAGAACAACTACTAGTATCGATCAGCGATCGGTAGAAGTACGGATGATAAACGCACACCTAAGAACAATTTTGAAAATATACTCGTCAGTGGGAAACGTACGAGGAACTCTGCCTGTACACTTAGTAAGGTTAATGAACCCAAGTAAGGTTTTAAATTATCGGTACTCTTCTTTTATTATTTCAAATTTCACCAGACAGCGAAAAACGTTAGATATTTCTGGCAGCAACCAACACAGACTACCTGCACAATGCAGACCAAAACTAGACTTAACACAGACTAATTTGGCTGGCGACGCTGCTGATGTGTAAATAACATACACAAGTTTAAATATTTCAAAGTACTTTTTAGATGAGTGTATATTTGAAGTTATAATTGAAAGTGGTTGATCTTTTACAGTACGGACACAGGATTTGTTAGTACATAATAAGGTGCCAAGTTTTATGTAAGCCAAATTTAGGTAGCAAAACATTTTTATATACGTGGGCTATCGCGAAAGCAACATACATTTGGACTTTTGCGACCGTTGGCCGGGGGGGGGGGGGGGGGGGGGGCTACAGCTGCCGTGGGGTAGCTACAGTCGCCATCTTGGTGCAGTTACGTTCCTACATTCAATAGGCATCCGTCGATGGTAGCGTGTTGTCTGTGCCTCTGCTACTTTGCTTTCTGTGAAGTGTTAAAATGTGTACTGCAAAAGAAAATCCCGCAACTTGTGAGGTGCTTTCTGTGATTAGGCTTTTGTTGGCAAAAAACTGCAAACAAAAACAGATTAATCGCAACCTTTTGTCATGTGTATGAGTGAAATCCGAATTGGGCAGTGGTGCACTAATTTTAAAAATGGCCGTACCAATGTTCAAGATGAGGACTGCAAGGGCAATCCTAGCCCTATGGCTGTCGAGTGCAAGGAGTGTGTCGGAACACTCCATTAAATTGAAAACAATACAGCCAACTCAACGCTATTCTTTGCATTGCGAAAGCACTAAGACATCGATAGTAACAATCTGAGGGCGAAACATGGGAGCGCGATTCTAAGCATTGTTGGGAGAGTCTGCTGTGAGAGTGGAAGTAGTAGTGTCTGTCGAGAGCTCGGAGGCAGAAGACGTGTCACGCTGCCCTCACGTCGGTGATAGCAGATCTTACCACATTCAAGGCCTGATTTCATTTGTATAGCCAAGAGAGATCTAGATGGCTTAACTAAGCTTAAAGATAAAATTCAAGTTAAAATTCGCAAGCTTAGCGCAAAATCAATTGCAGGGTTCGGCTCGTGATTGTTGGTCCGAGTTTGCAATAATCCCATGTTTTGCTTGTCAGTTAAAGAAGCCCCCTTATCCTCCAAATAATAATAATAATAATTCTCCACATCAAATTAATAAATATGCTGAGGTTATTAAATGTTAACGTAACTTAGAAATTGAAATAATTTGTTAATCTGACACTCAGCCATTGTTGACACCTATGTCATTATCATTTAAATAGAGTTAATTTATGAAATCCCTTCTCACAAGTTATTTAGTAGTTAAGAGAACAGAAGCAAACTCCTTTTCATTAAATTCATTCGTAGTAACAATAAACTTTAGCCACTGTTGCTGCATGCTGCTGCGAATTGCTGTAAACCACATGGAAAAAGGCAGTCGTCTAAAGAGATGAGTGCAAAACTTAGGGCCAAAACAGAGACACTGACACATCACAATATTACAATGAAATGAACATTCTTAGCTGCTTACAGGCGTTGACATACGTCAACGGGGACTCATGAAAATGTATGCCCCGATCGGGACTCGAATGCGGGATCTCCTGCTTACATGGCAGACGCTCTATCTATCTGAGCCACCGAGGACACAGAGCACAGCGCGACTGCAGGGATTTATCTCTGGCAAGGGTCCCGCGAAACCCACATTCTCATCGTATTGTCCCGCACCACATTCGTAGTGCCCCCGCCCATTATACTCATTACTCGCGGAGCGTTGCTGATTCCCGTAAGAGTTCGGGCACTGTTTGTGCATTCGCACAGAAGAAGAAGATGGTCAAGTGACCGGTGAGCCTTAACTACATATATACTAATATGGTATCTGTTCTTTCGGACATGTCTGCCATGTAAGCAGGAGATCCCAGGTTCGAGTCCCGGTCGGGGCACACATTTTCATCTGTCCCCGTTGACGTATATCAACGCCTGTAAGCAGCTGAGGGTGTTAATTTCATTGTAATTACATTCTAACGAGCTGCATGGTCACCGATGGTATCTGTTCTTTCGGACATGTCCGAAAGAACAGATACCATCTTGGTTTATACATCACAATATGTCATGTATTCTAATCCAGTAAATTCCGTTGCACAAGTCAGATTCTGTATCACTTGTACATTCTTGTTCAAATCGGCAATCAGATAGCTCATCCAAATGTTAGTTCTAAGGTTTTCATGTAACGATCTGTTGAAGGCTTAAATGAAAGTGAAACTGACACTCATACAACACGCACACAGTGCTATGCAGGTTAGATTCCGTTTACTGATAGGTTGCTTATCGAGTCGATTTTCACAGACGAACAGAGGCATATATTGGCTGCAGCTATGTTACATATTGGTTGTGGCATATACGTTACACGAGATGGTGATGTAAATCAACGACAAAATTCACGAAAATAGTCGTTTCACGATTACGCAACTTTCGCAATACTTTCTCAAATTTCACAGATTTTGGTGTATGAAATTGTGGCGGAGAAGCCCGGTTACCACCAACTTTGTGCTAGGTGGGTTCCCAAACCCCAGTCGCAGGTGTCAGATTCCTACAGAGACAATACTGAAAAACTTGTGCCACGATATAAATGTTTAAGAGCGTACTTTTGAAATGTATAAAAAATTGGTTTTCCCATATTGTTAATGTTTTACTTGAAAATGTCTCTTAATTTCTGGATAGCCCTGTAAAGAATTATGGAAATAGGTCTCGTAAAAAATTAGTGCTGAAAATTTAATTTAAATGTTAATTACATAGTCATTTACCTCCTAACATTCGTCCTAGATCTTTGACACAATATTAGCAAATTTATTCCGATGCTTCGCGATGTTACGCCTGCAAGGTCGACAACACATCATACGTCTCGGAGTTGCAAGTTGCCCGCATGCCAGGCAACCACATTTCTCTGAAATGTTGATTTCCTCGTTTTCTACTAGCCGTCCCTACAACGTCGCCATATGTTGTAGGTGGCGGGGACCCTGCGACCTATTTACTTTCTCAATACACGTGACTGAAAATAGATCCCAAGATATCCTGCCACTGTGCAGTATTTAGGCTGGCGATCGGCGTCAATCGGCATTTCACTCCGAGCAGACATCCAGCCATGGCGACCCCGCCGTCTCCGTCGCCGACCAGCTGCCGCCGACAACGTATTGCGCCTTCGGTCGCCGCGACACAGACTCGTCACGGTTGTGGATGTCGTAAAATGGTACTGAAATTTTTCTTGTGATAAACTGATTGTAGACTATTCCAAGGGATCTTTAATTCCCTGCCTATACCGAAGAACCTACACCATTGGTGGAATTTTCCTCCGTGCTTTGATGGAAGAGCTGAACATTTGGTTGAACTTTGTTTAAGGTCTCGGTCACACGTACCAGTTTCATTTCGTGTGAGCAACTTGTTTCTAAAGTACGGTCTTCAGCCTGTCATTTTCATCGTGTCGGTCTTCTATTGTTATTCGTTGCACTAGACGAACAGTGTCTCTTGATTTTGGTAATTAAAATTTTTGAAAAAGAATCTTTGACATTGTTTGTGTCGCCTACGGCGGATTCCTCATATATAGTCAAAAGTTTTGTGAAAATTTTGTGAGTACTTTTAAGCTAATCTTGAGTTGCTCTAAATTAATTTTTGTGTACAATAACAATTTTGACATCTGACGGCATAGTATTCAGTATATTTACATTTAAAAAAATGTTCGAATGTATGTCAATTCCTAAGGGACCAAACTGCATAGGTCATCGGTCCCTAGACTTACACACTACTTAACACACTACTTAAACAACACACACACACACATGCCCGAGGAAGGAATCGAACCTACGCCAGGAGTGGCCTATTTACATTTGTATATTGGTGAAACATCAAAATTATGAATCCCAGGAAGGTAACAGGGATTAGAAATATTATCATTGCACGATCTATGTGTCGGGTTATAGCCTATATTTAAGTTAGGCGGCCAGACTGTATACTACTCTGTACCATCGACCACTCCATTATAGCCACAGTGATGAAACAAATGGAGTAAGCACCAGTAGAAGCGCCAGTGTGCAGTTTAGCTTACTGGGCGGGTATGTATGTACCATAATTGTTTAACACTGGAGAACTTTTAAATTTACTGAGTTTGTTTATTATAGGAAGTATCAGAATTTGTGGACAAATTTCATGAGAAGACAGTGTGACATGGGGCGGCCGTCGGCTGCTGAAGCCTTTGCAGTGCATTTGCTCCCGTACGGTCCTCCAATAAATGGCTTTCTGACGCCCCACATTGAAATAGGCGGCGTTTCCCCCTCAGCTGTACGTAAGCCCCTTATGGCTCTGTATCGATGACGTGACATTTGCGATCGCCTCGTGCGTAGTTTTACACATTTGGGGACATTTTGTCTGAAATATTGAAGATACACTCTTGAAACTTTTAATCTCTGAAATCCGAATTCTTGTATTTTCCGAAATGTTATGAACCACGCATCTTGCACCGATGATCAGCTCACACTCAAAGTCTGCTAAACCGCGACCAGCTGCCTTGCTGACCACATAGCTGTTGAAACTACTCAGATACCATGTCTACAAATATGGCATCTAATCGCAATATTCGTCCGTCATACAAGACACTTATTTAGATGTAACGTCCCTTCCCCTGACCTATGACCACTCACAAGGGGACCGCTTCTACTCGTCAGCAACTATTTCATATAAACTTATGGTACATGCAGGGCTTGCCAGAAACGTGAGGGTGCAGGTTTGGAGCTCCAGATGGCATTTCTGGTGTGGGTTGGACGAGACATAAGTGCTTTATGTCTCAGTTTCCGATCGATTCCGTATTCCTGGCTTTCCGGAAGGCTTTTGACACTGTACCACACAAGCGGCTCGTAGTGAAATTGCGTGCTTATGGAATATCGTCTCAGTTATGTGACTGGATTTGTGATTTCCTGTCAGAGAGGTCACAGTTCGTAGTAACTGACGGAAAGTCATCGAGTAAAATAGAAGGTAGTGTTATAGGCCCTTTGCTGTTCCTTATCTACATAAACGATTTTGGAGACAATCTGAGCAGCCGCCTTCGGTTGTTTGCAGAGGACGCTGTCGTTTATCGACTAAGAAAGTCATCAGAAGATCAAAACAAACTGCAAAACGATTTCGAAAAGATATCTGAATGGTATGAAAAGTGGTAATTGACCCTAAATAACGAAAAGTGTGAAGTCATCCTCATGAGTGCTAAAAGGAACTCGTTAAACTTCGGTTACACAATAAATCAGTCTAATCTAAAAGCCGTAAATTCTACTAAATACCTAAGTTTTACAATTATGAACAACTTAAATTGGGAGGAACACACAGCAAATGCTGTGGGGAAGGCTAACCAAAGACTGCGTTTTATTGGCAGGACACTTAGAAAATGTAACAGGTCTACTAAGGAGACTGCCTACACTACGCTTGTCCGTCCTCTTTTAGAATACTGTTGCGCGGTGTCGGATCCTTACCAGATAGGACTGACGGAGTACATCGAAGAAGTCCAAAGAAAGGCAGCACGTTTTGTATTATCGCGAAATATGGGAGAGAGTGTCACAGAAATGATACAGGATTTGGGCTGGACATCATTAAAAGAAAGGCGTTTTTCGTTGCGACGAAATCTTCTCACCAAATTCCATTCAACAAATTTCTCCTCCCAATGCGTAAATATTTTGTTGACACCGACCTACATAGGGAGGAACGATCACCTAGATAAAATAAGGGAAATCAGAGCTCGTATGGAAAGATATAGGTATTCGTTCTTTCAGCGCGCTATAGGAGATTGGAATAGTAGAGAATTGTGAAGGTGGTTCGATGAACCCTCTGCCAGGCACTTAAGTGTGATTTGCAGAGTATCCATGTAGATGGAGATGTAGATTTACGCGAAGCGTAGCTTCCAACCAGCGGATGGAGTAGCGGAATGAGTACGGAACGATAACTCTAGCGTCATGGGGTGAAGTCGCTACGCGTAAAATTTACTAGCGATGAAAACAAACCGAAATAATGATATATCGCATTTATTAACATTTTCATAAAAGGTATGGAAAGGGAAGGCAAAGGAAAAATTGAAACTGCAGGAAAATTTGCGAGAAAGGATTGTACTAACAGTGTCCACAAGGATTCTACAAGGAATTATCCAAGAAGAGATTGCAATTAAGGCGTACACGAGCAGCCCTCGGTAGTTGCACGCAAACAATAGGTCCCCGGTACAACTAAAATCGACGTACCGGCCGTTAGGCTGTGGAGCTCATTCTCTTGCTAGTTCTCCTCCGAGTAGTGTGAATTTTGAGAGTATTGTGAGAACACAGTGAGAATACTCTTTTTCTATAGAATTTAACAACACCCATGTAATAGTGAAAATGTGGCATGATGCCTAGATAATTACTGGTTTCCCTGATTTTACCCTGAATATCCGCCGGCACACGAAAATCATAAACTGTAAAATAATAAAAGTATTTAATTTTATGTACGAAGTTCCCGTGCATACCTTACAATCTCTTCCTTGAAATTTATTTGTAATCCCAATTTTTCTTTTAACTTTTTCATGCGTTTTACGAATTGTCTATAAATACTATACTGTACTATACCATACTATACTATCATGATGTCGGTTTATTTGCAATGTAAATAACGTAAAAATTGAAAATAAAAAAAATAAAATGTTTCCGCATAGGTCTCGAACCCACGATACTCTGTTACGTTCTGTACTCTTTCCCCTTCGCTAAGTACTGAATGGAGGCTGTACTAACACATACAGTTCCTGACTTTCCCGGCCAGTGCCAAATATGCTACTTTTTTTTCAATGCTTTGCTATCTGTAGCTCCCACTCCCGTCACTTTCATTTCTTACTAAAAGCATTCGCAAACTGCGAATACGATTGTACAAGGTACATACTTTTTACTAATAATATATGAAAATTCTGCAAGACTGAGACTCGAACCTAGATTTACAGGGACTCGGACCTATCTTTTACACTGTGTTTAGTTTAATGCACTTTTCCTTCGGACATGCACGCACCAGTCAGTTGATTATGTCACTTCAGGAATAAAATTATTCTCGAGTTACATTCTAATATGAATATATTATTTGATCATCTTGAATTGTACTGGAGTGACCAAACATCCTATTTTAGTGCATGTGACACGATGTATTGCTCACTTTCTGTTCAGTGATGTAGACTTATTAATTTATTCTGTGGCCGAGGTTACGTAGAAGGATACTGGTAACCTAAATACTGATTACCCTTAACGCCCCCACCCCCCACACACCCACACTCCCTTGCGGGTACAGATTCACATGACAGCAAAGCAAACTTCCGCCTGTGATATCACAGTGCCTCCAGGCGGCGCTTACGAGACACAGGAGACTTTACGTCGCTTGTTGCTGAAGGTCGTACCTCTCTCGCTTCGGCTACCTCTAACTCAAACCAACTTTGAAATTTGTTTCGTGTCCTTGCGAGCAAAGTTCGAAACTCGAAGTTCTTGTAACTTGGCGACCAGTTTATTAGTTCGACGTGAGTAATGGTCAGCCGAGTTACCCGAAATTCCCGGGACGCAGTTCTGAATTTATGAAATTCACTGCTCCAGCAGGAGTTAGAGACTCCGCGTGACGCAATCTACTGAGTGATAGGGAGGGTGTCTTTCACAGCACGAAGTTTAGAAGTGAGCCGCGAACGACAAAAGCAGTCTCCTTCTCCATACCTGAGCGGTGTCTTTGCTGCTCAAAATTCTGCCATATCAGAGAAGAGGAAAGGCATTATTATTGTACAGTATTTTCGGGATTATTTTACGGCATTTTCATTGACTAGAATCCGTTTTTGTTACAAAGAAATCCTGCTTAACAAAGACATTCCAAAGACTGTTTACAGATTTACCACTCCAATCTTCAGTTTTCAGTTGTTTGCGAACTAACTATGTGTTTACATTTTCTAGTGTTTTGTGCTACTGCTATGTTGTCGAGCCTCTTACTGCCACAACTGTTCCATTATTTTACATCCAAAGTTTAGCCTTGTCATCGATTTTCATTTACTGTCGGCTGCTCTTTCCTGCAGCAAAAAGTAATCGACTACTATAATTCTTCCTTGTGTCTCACTCTTTTGTGTTATACAGTTTGCCGGCCGGGGTGGCCGAGCGGTTCTAGGCGCTACAGTCTGGAACCGCGCGACCACTACGGTCGCAGGTTCGAATCCTGCCTCGGGCATGGATGTGTGTGATGTCCTCAGGTTAGTTAGGTTTAAGTAGTTCTAAGTTTTAGGGGACTGATGACCATAGAAGTTAACTACCATAGTGCTCAGAGCCATTTGAACCATTTTGTTATACAGTTTGCTTCTAATGTACTTGATGTTACAACTGCAACATCTATCTTTGAACAAAAATATATTCGTGTAATACTTCTTCAGTCGCGCTTGCATACAGCTTAATTTACAGCTGATAATTTTACTATGAATAAAATTTTAATTAGTGGATACATGATACATTACTGACTTCACCTACGGCAGATGAATGTACTATCTTGCCTTAAAAATAAACAACTATTTTTAGAACACAATTAACAACAAAAATGTGCCGTATAAAATCCGTACCATAGCGCTGATTTTTAAAATTTCGTATTTATTCCGACCCTTTTCGATCTTAAACCATCATCCAAGGCATATAAAAAATCTCCCACATGGTGACCCTGACACAAGATTCCGAGCCTTACTGAAACCGCAACTGTTGATATTAACTTATACATCATGGTTTTGATTCCATTAAGGATGGTAATCTGGTGTTGCATCGTCTATTACTTGCCAGACCTCAGTAACAAAGCTGTCTGTTTGCTATGCACTTTACTTTCAGGAATGCATGCACTATATTGTTGCGAGTTGACTGGTATTATGTCAGTACTTCCATTACGACGGCAGCACTACTGGGATCAGCTTTATCTTACAGCATACTGATAATTTGATGAAGGAGAAGAAAAATTGAAATGCATTTTCCAGTATGCTGTAGACAAGTATGTTCCAACCAACGTCTTAAGGCGTCGCAAAGACCCACTGTTATTTAATAGCCGTGTTAGAAAACTGGTACGTAAACAAAGAGAGATTCATCACACATCAAAGTGAAGTCCAAACCTAATGCACAAACAGAATCTGAACGAAACGGAAATGCCCTTAGGAAGAGCAATAAAAGGGACATTCAGTGACTTTGAAAGTAAAATTTTGTCAACCTATCTGGGCAAAGGTCTTACGTGAAATCAGTAAGCGATTAGTAATCATCTGCTCATAATCATCTATTCATTTACTCAGTACCATACTGGTATCACAAAAGAAAGTAATAGAGAGAAGGACGAAATACTGGATTCGGTCTTCTGAAATTGCTACACCGCAGAAGGTCGTAACACATTCCATCATTTCAATCACTGTACAAACGTCGAAATACCAGATACTGAGACAATCGATCGCAGAATAGAAAAGCAACAACAATCGCTTAGTAGTGGAAAGGCCTCAGCACCATATGAGATTCCTATAAAATTCTACAAATATTATGCGAAAGAACTTGCTTCTCTTCTAGCAGCAGTTGATCGTAGATAACTGGAATAACGAAAGGTAAATAGCCGCTGGAGAAAAAAACCTGATTTCATTCCCAATTTGAAGAAAGGTCGTAGGGCAGATACACATAATTGTGGACCTATATCGCTGACGTAAAAAAAAAGTTTCAAATAGCTCTGAGCACTATGGGACTAAACTTCTGAGGTCATCAGTCCCCTAGAACTAAGAACTACTTAAACCTAACTAACCTAAGGACATCACACACACCCATGCCTGAGGCAGGATTCGAACCAGCGACCGTAGCGGTCGCGCAGTTCCAGACTGTAGCGCCTAGAACCGCTCGGCCACTTCAGCCGGCCGTTGACGTCAATCTGTTGTAGAATTATGGAACATATTTTATGCTCAAGAATAACATTTTTGGAGAAAGAAAATCTCCTCTATAAAAGTCAATACGATTTCTGTGGACGGATATCTTGGGAAACTCAGCTCGCGTCTTGCAGGAGTTTGACTAAGCAGTAAAGACACTGTAACAAATACGTTAAGCAAATGTAGCGGCAGTAAAGACCGCTGACAATTCGTTGTCGTGTCTTCTGCGACGGCTGGTGGCTACGTATTCTGGGGAGAAATCCACTGACCTAACAGTGGACGCACGGCTGCCGAGGACTCTGCGTCATTACGAATGACGTCAGAGCTGAGCCCCTTCTCGACGACATACATACTCCACGCCCACTGGCTTACAGCACTCGAGCAGTTTGATAGATACCGTTCATGTCGTTCGCACTCGATTCCATGGTATGATTAAATCGTGTGTATGAGCTTGTTCTCGTGTTGTAATAACTTTTGCCGCCTTACGAGAAGATCAACAATCCGTAGCTACGGTGAAAAAGTCCAATCATCACAGCAGCCAGTGCCGATGGGTACTCCAAGGGTGTAAGAACACTACCCCGTTCAAGGGCAGCTTTCTTGGTTGACTTAGGGGAAGGGACCAAACTGTGAGGTCTTCGGTCCCAACGGATTAGTGAAGGATGGGGAAAAAAGTCAGCCGTGCCCTTTCAAAGGAGCCATCCCGAAATTTGCCTGAAGTGATTAAGGGAAATCAGGGAAAACATAAATCTGGATGGAAGGACGTGTGTATGTGCCATCGTCCAAAGGTCTACCAACAGTGCTCCATTCCGGTTGGTTAAGTCAGGGGAAGGGACCAAACAATGAGGTCATCAGTCCCATCGGATTAGTGAAGGATGGGGAAGGAAGTCACCCACGCCCGTTCAAAGGAACAATCCCGGCATCTACTTGAGCGAGTTAGGGAAATCACGGAAAACCTAAATCAGGATTGCTGGAGGTGGGTATGAAACGTCGTCCTCCTGAATGCGAGTCAAGTGTGCTTACCACTGCGCCACCTCGTTCGGTAGGGCACACGCTGTCCTGATATCTCAGCATCGCACGAGTCTAATGGCCTACCGTACCGGTGGGCCAGTTTCAGAATTCAGCACGACATCACGGCATCCTAAATCGGGGTCCACCCGATGGGACAAAAGGGACATTGATCTGAGAGCTATTGACTACTGTCCGAAACGGCATGTGAATCAGAGATGTCGCGGTCACCACCATCTCCAAGGTCTACCGAAGGGGCGTGCATACGACGCCAGGGGGCAGTAAGCCGCTGTACCAGAGTGTGGTGGTCTTCCGCTCCGAGCTGATGCAGCGTTCTCGGCAGCCGCGTGTCTATTGTTAGGTCACTGGATTTCTCCCCAGATTACGTAGCTACCAGCCGCCGCAGAAGACACGACAACGACTTGTATTCTGAGAAGTAAATGGAATAATCTTGAATATTGTTTTATTGCTCCTAATGACAACAACAGGTGCTCGGTCGGCATCCTGACTAAGCCGCAGTGGTTTCTATTCCGGCAATGGGCCACCCCTGCAGAACTGTTACCAAGAACTGCTTTGTAATTGAATGGAGAACCGGAATTAAGATGTGTAGGTTGAAGTTATGGGTAGGGAAATAAAGCGCCATTGCAGCCTCATTATCTGCTACTTTCCTAACAAGAGTTAGAACAACGATGAACAGAAAATCCACGTTATGAACTGGATGTTTGCAAGGAACAGTCGTGAAGAATTAACTACCACTACGAAAAAATTGAAGCTGATGTGTACAGTTGTGGTACATATCTAAATCTCTGCATCAAAGTGTCGTAGAATGCCATTTTGTTTGGCTCGTGTAATGGCATGGCACTGTAACGTACAGCAGACATTTCGATGTGTTTCGCGACTGCACAAAGATATCTAACAAAATTTGATTACGTAAGTCCAATTTATCGAGGTGATAATTTTTTATTGCTCTTCTAGAAAAGAAATGCTTTCGTATCAAGGAAAACACTAACACAACACTAGAAAGAAAATATTTTCTTAATATGGAAGACCACAATGATGGAGTTAATTAGTTTCATGTTCCGTGAATCATTTGAACGATTCTTTTATCGGAATGATGTGGAACGAGTCTGTTTACAGAGTACATATAAGTACATGATTATCGTTAACATTAATGAATAGTTTATTATTTTTAGTCCTTCTCATGCAACTACACTTAAATACACTATGTGATCGAAAGTATACCTACACCTGGCTAAAAATGACTTACAAGGTCGTGGCGCCCTCCATCGTTAATGCTGGAATTCAATATGGTTTTGGCCCACCCTTAGCCTTAAAAACAGCTTCCACTCTTACAAGCATACGTTCAATCAGGTGCTGGAAGGTTTCTTGGGGAATGGCAGCCAATCCTTCACGGAGTGCTGCACTGAGGAGAGGTATCGATGTCGGTCGGTGACGCCTGACACGAAGTCAGTGTTCCAAAACATCCCAAAGATGTTCTATACGATTCAGGTCAGAATTCTGCGCAGGCTAGTCCATTACAGGGATGTTATTGGCGTGTAACCACTCCGCCACAGGCCGTGCATTATAAACAGGTGCCCGATCGTGTTGAAAGATGCAGTCACCATCCCCGAATTGCTCTTCAACAGTGGGAAGCCGCAGGTGCTTAAAACATCAGTGTAGGTCTGTGCTGTGACAGTGCCACGCGAAACAACAAGGGGTGCAAACCCCCTCCATGAAAAACACGACAACACCATAACACCACCGCCTTCGAATTTCACTATTGGCAATACATACGCTGGCAGGTGACGTCCACCCGGCATTCGCCATACCCACACCCTGCCATCGGATCACCACACTGTGTAGCGTGATTCGTCACTCCACACAACGTTTTTCTACTGTTCAACCGTCCAATGTTTACGATATTTATACCAAGTGAGGCGTCGTTTGGCATTTACCGGCGTGATGTGTGGCTTATGAGCAGCCGCTCGACCATGAAACCCAATTTTTCTCACCTCCCGCCTAACTGTCATAGTACTAGCAGGGGATCCTGATGCAGTTTGGAATTCCTGCGTGATGGTATGGATAGATGCCTGCCTATTACCCATTACGACCTTCTTCAACTGTCGGCGGTCTGTGTCAGTCAGCAGACGAGGCCGGTCTCTACGCTTTTGTGCTGTACGTGTCCCTTCACGTTTCCACTTCACTATCACATCGGAAACAGTGAACCTAGGTATGTTTAGGCGTGTGGAAATGTCGCGTACAGATGTATGACGCAAATGACACCCAATCACCGGACCACGTCCGAAGTCCGTGAGTTCCGCGGAAGGCCCCATTCTGTTCTCTCACAATGTCTAATGACTACTGAGGTCGCTGATATGGTTTACCTGGCAGTATGTGGCAGCAAAATGCACCTACATGGGAAACTTATGTTTTTGGGAGTGTCTGGTTACTTTTGATCACATACTGTCGTATTATTTTTTTAATTCATTACTGGGATAGGTACTGTCCAAAAGATGTCAGTTTGTATTAGATTTAAAACTTGCTTCGCTAGCTGGCATACATTTTATATTATTGAGCAAATGTTCAAAAATTTTTGTTGCAGCATAATCAACTCCTTTCTGAGCAACTGACAGCTTAAACAATGGGTAGTAAAGCTCATTTTGCACACTGTTATTGTAGGTCAGTACATTGCTATTCTTCTCATATTGTGATGGATTATTTGTAACGAATTTTATCAGCGAATATTAGTACTGTGAAGACGCAATTAAAATGGCTAGCTCCATGAAGAGGTAGTTACATGACGTCCGTGGGTAAAAACCTCATATTCTTAGTGCTCGCTCTTGTGCAATCAATACTTTCTTTCTAAATGATAAGTTACCTCAGAAAATTATTCCGTACGACTTTATTCAGTCGGAAGATGCAAAACAGTCTAGAGATTTATAGATTTGTTTCAAAGATTAGCAATTGCACAAAGAACAAAAGTAACTGAACTTAATTGTTTGAGAAACTCATAACATGCTTCTTCCAGTTCAAGTTGTGCCAGTTCTCTGGCGCGTTGCGTACCCGGCACTATCGATAGCCACTTGTGTTTCTGTTTCCGTCTGGTTCGGCCTGCGCAGGCGCTGAGGCGGCGGCTGCCCTCTGGAGCGTTATTCGCGGGGGGTCGCGCGCGCTCGGCTCGGGAGTTGGATTCGCATCGAGCTGGCGGTATTTTGCCTTCCGCCCCGGCATGGAGGTGTGGTCTCATTGTTGGCGGGCCTCGTTGATTTGGGCATTGGGCAGTGTGCCGTGTTGATGATGTGGTGTAGTGGACAACTGATGGATTCCCGCACGAGATCGCTCGAGGTTCCCAGCCTCTGAAAATGGTGCCACGATATCGCTTGGGTTTCCGAACTCAGGAGTTGTAAGGACTGCAGGGCAGTTTTTGTGTGTGTTTGCTCTGTCCGGTCTGCGTGGCGGGGTTCGTTTCTCCTTACTTCACCTTACTTCAGCTTGTTCATATTTTCTGCGTGCTTCCGTTTTAGCCGCAGCCTGGTGTCGAGTTTTCTGCTGGTGTGTACCCGGTCGTCGTCCATGTTTTCCCGCCCGGGGGCGGCCGTATCTGTTGGTGGGAATTATTTAGCAGTGTGTGTTTTGCGTGGAACCGGTGTGCTCACGCGCCCTGATTCTGAATTGAAATTACTGTGGTCATGCTGGCTCGGTTGCTGGAGTGTGTGTTGTTGGTTTTCTGGCTTGCTGGGGACTGCGCTCGCGCCTGTTCCGTTTGTGATGTGGCAGCAGTCTGATATTTTTATGTGTGCTTGTCCATTATAATTATCCGGGCTGTTATGCCGTGGTCGGTTGATGAATTCTGTGGTGATTCCCAACGTTTCGTCTCCGATTGCGGGAGACATCTTCAAGGGGGTCCGTAGCTTGATGGAAGGTCCAACACACACACTGGCTCGGATAATTATAATGGACATGATATTTCCGGCCGTGAAAGTTTATGTGTGCTTGTTAAGTTGCTAGCAATTGCTTTTAGCCTTGTGCTTACTTATTTTATCTAAATTGCTGGGCATTGTCATTTGTCTGCCCTTTCACCTTTATTTGTAGTGTCAATTAAGCCTAAGACGATGTCCAAGGTGCTAGCAATTGATTTTAGCCTCGTGTGTACTTAATCTTATTTAAATTCTTGAGCATTGGGATTTGCTTGTTCTTTTACTCTTATTTATTTGTTGTGCCTAAGATGATGTCAGACCTTGGTATCTGTCAATCTTATTTTGGCTACTAGCGCTCAGGTGCAACATTGCCGGGCTTATCCCGGATTTGTCATTAATTGAGAGCTTTTTATACTGTATTTTTAGTAGTAGGTTTGGCAAGTGCACTTGCGTATGGTATTTATTGTGTTTACCCCCCCCCCCCCTTCCTTCTTCCTCCTTCGTGTAAACTGATTTTTGCAAGATTGCAAGGTGGCCTGTGTTATTACCTATGTAAGCTTGCCCGTTGCTGTAGTCGTAACATGTTTTGACCGGCAAGCGGCCCATGTTGGCGAAAGTTTGTATGTGTTTGCGCTGTTAATGTTGGGCCTTGCCGTACATATATTTACTCATGTACGTGTTGTGGTGTTAAGGATTTTAGCGCATTTTTAGCTGAGATACCTGTGGAAAACTTTATCACTCTTTAAAAGAAGGTATAGGAAGGAGTAACTTCAACTGAAAATTTAATTGTAAATTATACATTTGTGCTTCACATTTAAAAATTTAACTGTATTAGTTGAAAGTATGTAGTTTAATGCACAACGATTATTTGTCAAGGTATCAGATTGTAAAGTTTGTTTGGCAGCGATTCAAACGACACAAATAAGTTTCTCTGTTCACATTTCACACTTTTATGACCGCATATTGTAAGCAGTTTGATTGTTTGTGTCACTGCAATTTGTAAACCATAGTGTAATTCATTACAATTAATTAACTGTTTTGGGGAAATAAACCTTGTATTGTATGTCCCCTTTTCATTAACCGAATCCCATCCAAATCGTCCGCTCAAAAGTATTCATCAATGTGTACACCCAGAAATTGGGAGCATTCTACCCTATTACTAACTCTTGCTCAAGTGCAACATTAGTTGTTGGTATGAATCTATTTGTTGTACAGAAATGGAAGCAGTTTTTTCTTTCTAAATTTAAAGAGTCTATTTTCAGGAACCACTTAATAATTACTTAGAAAACATGATTTACATGCTCTTCTATAACTTCTCTCTGTTGGGTTTATTGTATCACTAGTATCGTCTGCAAACAGCACCAATTTTGCTTGTTGAATGTTAGGAGAAGGACGTTTACACAAGTAAGGAAGAGGAGAGGAATGTGACAGGGCTGTCTACTTCATTCCACCTAGGCAAGAGGTTTGTCCGCATCAATACACAAACAAACCGGGAAACTTGATTCACTTTGTTTTCATGGGAGTCTCCAGCTCATTTCTTCTGTACTGCTACGTGTCCTCGTAACTACTGACTGCGCTTTTTCCATACAAGGGAGAGGCACATGCACACCACATCACGGTCATGACTACGTCGTGTTAGTCCAGCAACATCTACAGTGCTGCAAAGTAGCCAGTACTCTGTTTCAATGGCGTGACAAATATTATATCCGTTGAACTTATTTGTGACACAGAAGTGAAGGCACCGTTGTTCAGGTCACACAAGAAAACTATATGTAATGTCCAAATTTTCTTCCACCCAAGTTTTGAAAGTAATTGTGGACTACGTGTCGGTCGTCTCTACAGCATCTGTTTGTTCCTCTAAACTACCGACAAAGGATCAACCCCATAAGCACTACATGTGGGTAGCGAATGTGGGACGTTGTGGAGGAATCAAGTGCTTGGTGCTGGTAAGCGCCGAGCAGGCTAATTACTCTCTTAGATGGTTATCACGTAATTCCATGCTTGTACTACATGGACCTAAGTCTCGTAATTTCAGTCTTTAGTTGTGATGAATATTGTTTCTCTTAAAATGATCTTTAACCATTGGCACTTACATTTCTGAGAGAAGAACGACGAAATGAAGGCAATTGTTAGCATCCTCTCCGTTGGAGGAAATCAGTTTGACAAAAGTAAACAATATTGTAGAAATCGTCGATTCTAAATTTGAATTTCCCTTTGGGATCTAGATCAAAGTAGGGATGATAGTGCTTTCGAGACTCCTCAAGAATAATTTATCTCGGTGACGAGAAAGGGATTATGAGTTTTGGTTTCCGAACTCTGTAAAACAGAGAATATTTCATTTTTAAATGTAGAGTAACTTTACACATTATGTATTTAGAATATATCACAATATGACCCACTGCGAAACACACAATATGAAGGCTGATGCAGAAAGGCAGTCTTGACTGTGAGATACAATGGCTCAAAAAATAACCATGATTAAAAACAGTACGGCAGAGAATGTGCATGTGGTACAAATAACTGTTAGGCGAATGAGTTAACAGAACAAACTCGAGAACAGCGAAAAAGCTACATTTGCGTCTACAGCAACAAACGTATGATGCAAGCTACTGTATTGTGCAGAGCAGAGGATGTTTCATAGCTAAATTAGTGAATTAATGTGTTTATTAAGCGATGGAAGAATGATTGACTGTCAATATGCCTCTGAACGCTTCAAAATCGATCTATTATTTCAATTTCCAGGAGTGTAGTCGCACTATGTAAGTTCCGTTACGGATGCACCGAATTTTTCGAGGACCGTTCCAACAGATCTAAGTCTTCCTTTCGGCTTCTCCAATATTGATTTTGCTTCTCTTCTTGGTATTACTCTCAAATACTCACACGATCGAATGTGTACAGCATGTAATAGAAAGTTGTCTGGCTCTCTCTCTTTGTTATGGACAAAGTTTTCAGTTTCGCACATTTAGAGTGATCTGCCACTACTAACACTAAATGGAAATTTTGTCCAAGTCATTCTAAATTTACACAATTGACCTGTACATACCTTTGCTTACATATACGTGACAATAGTCCGCTGTAACTGTGTTTTTTTAAGTCGACTAGAGACTCAGACAACCACTTTCGCATCTTTTAAAATTATAGTGTATATGATGCTATCTCATGTGGTATGGGGTGTTACTACAGAATACCGCAGAATAACAATTGACTTGGCTAGGCAAAATTATCAGGCTTCTTAAAATTGATAAAAACCGTCATCAATGATGAATGTCCAGTCTGTGTTAAAATCGCGAACTTCACCGATTAAACTATGTTCCTATGGACCTACGTCATGCAAAAGATGATGCCACTCATAAATGTTGCCTCCCCCTCGTAATTTCCTTACGATCGTCCAGCGACGATCGTCAGAGAATTATCTCATGGAGTTATGGAACCTCTCTGATAACTCGTTTATGCACGGAGCATTAAAGGTCTTACTAAGCTTTCTTGGCGATTACACAATGTTAATCTCATACCTATTGAACATTCACCGCGAAGTAAAACACATTAGGTTCTATTAGCCACATATTCATTGAGACTACCATGTCTGCGGAGATGTCTGCATAAGCATATCTCGGGTAATAGTTGTTGAGGCGATGCACTGACGAAAGCCTTTCGAAAAAGTGAGAAGTCGACATACGGCGAGGCTTTTGTACTCGCAAGTAGCCAAACAAGCAGGTAAGCGAAATAAAAAGAATCGAGAAGTGAAAAATGAAATATGCTGTTAGTAACAAGGCAATGATAAATCGCGATACATTTAAGATGACAACATACTCCGGCAGTGCCGCAGCGGTGAGGCCGACAGAAACGACTCGATGACGTCATCATTACCCATCCCCTTCCCTCTCTACCTTTACCTACCTGGTAGTCAGCCAACGTCCCTCTCTTGTAAATAGGCCAGGTAGAGAGGGTCTAAGTCAACACACTCATATTTCGTGCCCCAGTATTTTACCAACCATTCAGATGAAATAGCCAATCAGAAAGTACCACAGAGTCAGCCATCTCGTTCTCTGTACCACACTTGGCGCCGAAAACATGCTGTAGATCGATCTTAGGACAAAAGTTGGCACTAAGTACAATGGACGTCCAAAATGAAATATCACATAATTATTTCCCAAATCTAAGTGGTCTATGTCATTGTTCGATTGCAATGTAAAATATATGTTACTCATTCATGAGCACCAGTGGTTCAACGTACGGGTTAAGTTATATTTCGCGAGTACCATGATTCAATCTTTGTACCAAAGCAAAACAGCAGTTTAAAGGAAGCAAAAACTGTCTTTTTTATGTGTCAAACTACGTAAAGATTTGCACTATAACAGCGCAAAATACATTTACCTCACATTGTGGAGCCTACTGGTATAAGTTTCAGCTTAACACACATTTGACGCCTGAAATTTGACTGTGGACCCTCAAATTAAGTATCATAATTTTATTTACATATCTAAATTGTCTTTTGTGTTTACGAAAATACGTAAAGACTTTGGCATTTCAATCTTAGGCCTACCTGATGTTACTTTACTGGTGGTACAGATATGGAACTTCAATCACTTCACGTTTTTAGAAGAGTTTAAGTTATGCTTCACGTGATATCTTGCGAACAATGGATGAAGGGTATCAGACGAATGCCATATTCCTTGACCTCCGGAAAGCGTTTGACTCGGTGCCCAACTGCAGATTCCTAACTAAGGTAAGAGGATATGGGATTGATTCCCAAATATGTTACTGGCTCGAAGACTTCTTAAGTAATAGGACCCAGTACGTTGTCTTCCATGGTGAGTGTTCGTCGGAGGTGAGGGTATCGTCTGGAGTGCCCCAGGGAAGTGTGGTAGGTCCGCTGTTGTTTTTTATCTACATAAATGATCTTTTGGATAGGGTGGATAGCACTGTGCGGCTGTTTGTTGATGCGCTGTGGTGTGCGGGAAGGTGTCGTCGTTGAGTGACTGTAGGAGGTTACAAGAAGACTTGGACAGGATTTGTGATTGGTGTAAAGAATGGCAGCTAAATCTAAATATAGATAAATGTAAGTTAATGCATTTGAATAGGAAAAGAATCCCGTAATGTTTGAATACTCCATTAGTAGTGTAGTGCTTGACACAGTAACATCAATTAAATATTTGAGCGTAACATTGCAGAGAGATATGAAGTGCGACAAGCATGTAATGGCAGTTGTGGGGAAGGCGGATAGTCGTCTTCGGTTCATTGGTAGAATTTTGGGAAGATGTGGTTCATCTGTAAAGGAGACCGCTTATAAAACACTAATACGACCTATTTGAAGTACTGCTCGAGCGTTTGGGATCCCTATCAGGTCGGATTGAGGGAGGACATAGAAGCAATTCAGAGGCGGGCTGCTAGATTTGTTACTGGTAGGTTTAATCATCACGCGAGTGTTATGGAAATGCTTCAGGAACCCGGGTGGGAGTCTCTGGAGGAAAGGTGGCGTTCTTTTCGTGAATCGATACTGACGAAATTTAGAGGGAAAAGGCTCTGAGCACTATGGGACTTAACTGCTGAGGTCATCGTCCCCTAGAACTTAGAACTACTTAAACCTAACTAACCTAAGGGCATCACACACATCCATGCCAGGGCAGGATTCGAACCCGCGAGCGTAGCGGTCGCACGCCTGAAGACTGTAGCGCCTAGAACCGCTAGGCCACACCGGCCGGACAGGAAATTTAGAGAACCAGCATTTTACTGCCGCCAACTTATATTTCGCGGAAAGACCACAAAGATAAGATAAGAGAGATTAGGGCTTGTACAGAGGCATATAGGCAGTCATTTTTCCATCGTTCTGTTTGGGAGTGGAACAGGGAGAGAAGATGCCAGTTGTGGTACTCGGTACCCTCCTCCAATCAGAAGTATGATGACAAGGCTCTCTAAAAAGTATTTCTTTTCATAATAAATTACTAAATAATACGTAGAGATTACTGCAAGATGAGGTCTATACGATGTTTAGCCGCTGCTCTCACATTTTCTGACAATTTAGCACGACATACTACACAAAAAGTGATGCATATTGTGGAGACTTTTTAATGAATATGTCACGTAAACACTATATTTTCTAATACCAAGTATAGCTACAAAAAGCACCAAACACGCCAAATTAGCATTGTAAATACATAGATCAATATGGCGAATGCTTTGTTTGCCTAAAAGGCTTGATGTACAGCTACGAATTTCAGGAGTAGCAGTGTTTTTAGAGACTATTTCACACAGAGGGAAGTTCGACCTGTGATCGTCGAAGAAATTTCGAGATTAGGAAAATAGCACTCCAAATAATAAATTATCTGTGTAATTTGTTAAATAACGTTATGGTTTGCACTATAACAGTACAAAACTCACATGGCTCACTAATTAGCACTACTGAAAAACGTACAGGTTGAGGTACGGCCGGCCGGGTTATCCGAGCGGTTCTACGCGCTACAGTCTTGAACCGCGCGACCGCTACGGTCACAGGTTCGAATCCTGCCTCGGGCATGGATATGTGTGATGTCCTCAGGTTAGTTAGGTTTAAGTAGTTCTAAGTTTAGGGGACTGATGACCTCAGTAGTTAAGTCCCATAGTGCGCAGAGCCATTTGAACCATTTTTTTCTTGAGGTATACTTGTTGACGACCGACTTATGCTGTCATACAAAACAAACCACGTAATAATTCGATAAAATAACATACAGAACATCTGTATTTTAACATATTAGTTAAAAACACTTTTGTATGGGTAAGAAAAGAAGATGGCTATACTGTCAGTTGTATGCTTTCATTTAAAGTTGGCAAACATTACGGTGATTCCCATACTGGAGCATTCTTTTTATCGTTCAATACAAAACATGCCGTGTTCTGCTGATAAGGCTAACATAAGCTGCCATATAGTGGGTACTACAGGACACTTCCATCTTCTTAGTTTTAACATGCGAATTTAATACATATTCGCACAGGTAAGAAACAAGCGATGCTATGCTGTCAACTACCCACTTCCAACTACCTTTCAAAGTCATCCACACATTATACTTTTAGCTGACTTATGATACTGTACAGTTGAAGCTGGTATTTAACACACTTAGACAGTCTTCCACAGGATCAAGCACACCTTCCATTCCGTAGTTGCTATTCACAGCTTCCAGTCTACATGTTATTCCCATGGAAGAGATAAAAGTTTCTCACAGACAGTGCGCCTCCAGAGCTGAGTGGTCAGCCTCGCAGATCAATTCCTGACCGTGTTGGAGGGTCTGGGTGTTGTGTTCTGTTCATCAACATTTCTCCCTCATAGACACGCATGTCACCGATGTGTCGTCAAATAAAAAGACTTGCACTAGGCGACCGGTCTACTCTAGGAGAGGAGCTAGCCACATGCACACTTGATTTCATTTCTCATAGACGTATACCAAGGACAGTTTTTAAAATCGGTAAATTATTATCGGCATCACTGTTCACTCATGAGCTTGTGATTTGACTTACAAAATTGTTCTCTTGAGTCTACAGCTGAAGCATATTCATATCAAACTGCCTATACAGGAAAAGGTATAGGATGGAACGAGCACGATGATATCGTACCACCGCTTCCACAACTACCAACGCTACAGTCCTTCCCCTGTACGTAGGCAACCCAAAGACAGATGGTCAATTTGTGTCATAAGTCCCCATTTCATTCCTCCTTCTGCTAAGTTTGGTGAGGTTCTGTCTTGGCAGAAACTGCAATATTGGCGCTAATTACAAATATAGGGATCTCAGAACGAACAGAAAAGTTACGTCTACCTGTTAACACCCTTATACTAAGACTTACCCTCACTCTCGATATGTGCTCTTGAATTTGACTAAATCTCAGCTTACTTATTTCGCTGTTATTTAGTGCGAGAAATGTATAACACAGAATGTTCTATCTCTCCACTTCCATATAAACACTGTCGTTATGCACTGCTGATGTTCATTCTGGAAAGACATCCCGGATACGCTGTACATACACGTTGGACTTCCTTCCCTCTAACACCAGTTCTGGGTGGTGCCATTTGATATTTCTAAGTAATAATGAATACAAAAGAAACAGAAAATCAACCGACACGCACAAAATAACAGATTTTTACTCAGATATGATGTCCGTTTTGAGTGACTGTTGTTATTAGCGTATTTTAACTAGTTAAACTGATACTACTGCAGCGTCAAATCGTCCTACAGTGGCTGGGAAACCTCTTACAACTTCATGATTTGCAAAATTATGAAGTAAGATCTGACATATTTAATACGTGGAGCAAAAAATGAAAGAGGAACTGAACAATTATGTATGCATGACATTTTAAGGAAACGTTATAGCCCCAAATTACGTAGAAAAGATACACCAACATCACACTTACTCAATATGGACTCCGGGCAGTGATATCGTAGAAAACAACACTGCGGAAATCAGTGTTATCTACAAAGTTATTCCCTCGCTAGGTGGGAAAGTGTCGCGTGCGCAGGTGTTGCATACTCTCGATCGTCGAGGATTTACATTAAATCAAGGAGGCGGAGATTTGTTTCGAAATTTATTATGCGTAAGCATCCCATCGGCGCTAAAGACACAATCAAAACGAGTCTACAATAACAGTCGTGACAGATAAAACTTCTATCTTTTTACGAAATGTCAAACGTGTAGCTGGCGCTGGATAACTGAATTACTTAAGTTACATAATACATAGACAGTTTTCCGTTATACTGCTAAAGGAACGATTTCACTGAATTTGGAACACAGAATTTCGTCTAGTGCTTCCAGCTGATAAAATTATTACTGGGCTTTTACTTCTCAAACAAAAACAAGACTTATAGTATATTAATGTATACCACTCTTGACGTAAGTTAAAGTCTCAGCAATTTACAGCTCATGTCTAAGGAATTTACAATCGTCGTGCACTATGTGACGCACGTTAATACGAAGTCAGACAGCGTATGCGTATGGAAGTCCAGTATTATACCGAGAACATCCCCTCCCATGTTGCGACACCGACAGCGATGTGTCCGTAATAAAATACTGCTCTCCCGTTAAGGACGTAAAATGGCTGATCGTCAACAGTGGATGAGTAAACATAACGCGCTGGATCACACCGTCAGCGAGAAGGGCAGCACGAATCCAGTATTATCTGTGCGACATTGTAAGTAATAAGAACGTGTCGTATGTAAGGGGCAACATGTGGTCACACGCTATTTGCACTGAAGAATGAGGTAAAAATCAATTATCACGTAATTCCTGGCGGATATTCCCAGAACGTAATGGGATTACTGTATAAATTAGTTTTCCGTTATACTGTTGGCAGAACGATTGCATTGAATTTCTAACACAGAATTTCATCTGGCGCTTCCAGCCAATAAAATTATTACTGGGTTTCTACTTCGAAAATAAAAATTAGATTTTTGCGTATTAATGTATAGCATTCTTGATGTAAGTGAAAGTCTGAGCGAATTTCAGCACATGGGTCAGGAATCCACAAATGTAAAATGTCATCTAAAAGCAAGTAGTTCCAGTAGCGCTATAAAATTAAAATTTCGTTTGATGGTGTCGAAGTATAAATGGAAAATATGAACCCCATTCTTAAATTGTGTAGATTACGTAATCGACTTACACAGTGCACGCGGCACTTTTGACATATTATAAATAGAGCGAAGCTTTATTCTTTGTCACGAATGTTGTTGGATGTGGTAGGCTCGTTTTGGCTACGTCTTTCGAGCCGATGTGACGGCAACGCGTGACAAACTTCGTTAAATTAGTTTATACTCTAGAACAATATCAGTGAAACATATTAATAGAAATAATTCTGTCAAAAACTTGCTCCTGACCACAAAACTGACGTCATTTGGATTAATTAGGTAGCATGTTACACTTGAAAACCCATCCCCCTCCAGATATATTAGCAAAGGAACACAAACGTCACAAACATACATGTTGTTTCTCTTGTGCAATTGAGTCAGGAGACTGGCTTTATGCAGCTCTGCAGGTTTCTATATCCGGTGCAAGCTTCTTCATCTCTGCCTGACTACTGCAACCCTAATCAATTTGAAACTGCACACTATAGACTAGCATTTATCTCCTTCTATAATTTTTACCCGTTCCTCCCCCACAACACAGACACACGTACACCCTCTCATTATCTAATTAATGGTTACTTCATACATTAAGTTGTGTCCTATCAAACAATCTTTTCTTTTATTCAAGTTGTGCACAAATTACTTTCTTACGCCTCAGTATTCAGAATCACTTTATAAGTTATTCAATCTAAGCATCTGATCAGTATTCTTTTGTAGCACTATGTTTCAAATTCTGTTCTGTCCTTTCCTGAACTGTTTCTCATCCTCACTTCACTTTTGTACAAAACTGCTCTCTTTAGATGTCAACAAACTTCTCTTTTACGGAAACACTTTTCTTGCTATTGCCACTCTGTATCGTATTTACTCTCTACTTCGCACATTATCAGTTATTCTGCTACCCAACTAACAAAATTCATGTACTATTTTTTGTGCTTCTTTTCTTTATCTAATTATATCAGCATCACTTGATTTTATTCAACTGCATCACTGTATCTTTTTGTGTTTTACTTTTTTTAAGGTTCATTTTACAACCTTTTCCCTAGACATTGTTCATTGCTTTCATCTAACAAGTCGTTTGCCGTCATTTGGCTACACTCAAACTTTTTACTTCGTTTCCCTGAGCTGCAGTTCCCTTTCTAAGCGTCTCCTTCATTTCCTTTCCATTATGGCAGTGCCTGTGAGTTTACTGTTGAATGAGGTTATGCTGGGCAATGTGGTTTCGCTGAGTGTCTCCTTCGAATCCAAGTTTGAAGCCCCTTGTTTGTCGCAAGCTGAAACTTTGCATCATTGGGATGTGCAAATTCTTCTGACACATTCTCTCAACAACTTTCTGAAGAGAGTTGCGCATGTATATAGTGACTCCAGGAAGCAGAGCAACTATTCCAGAATGAGATCATTCTGGAAACATCCCCCAGGCTGTGGCTAAGCCGTGTCTCCGCAGTATCCTTTCTTTCAGGAGTGCTAGTTCTGCAGGTTCGCAGGAGAGCTTCTGTAAAGTTTGGAAGGTAGGAGACTAGATGCTGGAAGAAGTAAAGCTGTGAGTACCGGACGTGAGTCGTGCTTCGGTAGCTCAGATGGTAGAGCACTTGCCCGCAAAGACAAAGATCCCGAGTTCGAGTCTCGGTCGGGCACACAGTTTTAATCTCCCAGGAAGTTTCAGAGCAACTCTTCTTACAAGGGAATGGTCAGACTTGTCATGTCGAAACCTGTGTTGCTTTTTTTACCACTGTGAGTTAACACTGCAAGAAGTCTGTATGCAGAATTTTAGCTGCTGACATGACATGGAAGGCTTTAAACAATTTTATGAAGTAAGACATTATTGTCGCATGATTTCCACGCTTATAACTGCCTCTTGTACAACCCTGACCTCTCTCACTACGTTATACCAACGCCATCTAGGGACAAGGTGGCGTTAGCTACGCGCCGCTCTCTTGCCACAGCGGTGAGAGAGCTGATTCCCCCAGTGAAAGCGATCGTATGATAATTAAACATTCGTTGACAAATATGGCTGATATGTATTCTAAGACATTCTTTCCAAATAGCTATGAAATAGACACAAACAAATATAGGATTTAGAACACGTCCAAATTTTATTTCTTGTAATTACCACAAAAATGCGAAACATTGATACAATGTTCAAAACATAAGTTTTTTGTGCACCAAGAACATACAAGCAAAGACGACATATGACAGCCCTGCGCATCACAGACGTTGTTAAATGTCCGTAGACAAAACTGGGCTGGTGTTAGGAATGAATCAGGCCTAATATCAGCATATTTCGAGGAGTGCCACGCATATTTAATCAAATTCTGAAATCGTGGAGAGGAAAATTGATAATGTACTACTGATTGCAGCTTGAGAATATTGTCACGGTGATAGACAGTAAATTGCAGTGATCAGCACACAATAATTTTTTCTGTTAGTTTTCTGTAAAATGCCTTCCACTGGCGGAAAAATTCTCTGTCTAAAGGTTGAATTACGTTGGTCGTGCCTGGTGGAATCTGAAGCATCTCTACTTCTTTGTCAGGGTGGGCTCCAAATACAGCTTTTAATGAATCAGACCTTTTATGACCTGACCACGAATCTAGAAGGAGAAGAGATTTGTTCCCGCAGAACGGAAGAAAAGCATGACGCATGAAAAGTGTAACGTTTTCGTTTCCCATTTTTCCAGACTTCGATACGTCTACTACAAGACTGTTTGCGCAGAACAATGTTCTTTTGACACGTGGTCCAAAACGTCCAGTTGGTTCTTGAAGACACACATATATTTTAGGCAGCAATGAACCATCCAGACTAATTATGGGCATTATAGTGTATGAATGGGTGAGTGCAGTCGTGGACTGCGCAATCACCTTAATATGTTTTTCCCCTTTGAATGACAGTGTTCTTTCCGCACGCATTTCTTTTTGAAAACCCGATTTATCTGCACTGTACACGTACGATTCACTAAAACGAGCGATCTTATTTTTTTACATTCGTAAGAAAAGCTTCTATCATTTCCATTTGTGTCACTTCATTTTCCGACCTGTTTCTCGATACAAATTTTGTTATTTTTCTTGACACAATTTTATGTGATCTTTTGAAGCGACTAATCCAACTTTGAGAAGCTGTAAATTCTTTAGCGCCTATCGCGTTGGTAAACTCTAACGCTCAATCACCCAAAGTTGTATTGCTCACACCAAATGACTGTTGTCTGGCATCGGTAAATAACTCAAAAAGCCGCGGTTTTTTCTCCGTCGTAATTTCCAGTCGACTATTACGTCGTCGAGCGACTTGCTTTTTCCATCTATACAATTCACGTTCAGAACGGACAAAGCGATACTTATTTTGAACAGTACTGACACGTAGGCGTTTCTTACCACTTTCGTTCAAGCAATACGTCACCGCTTTTTCTTTGTCTGATAAGGTAATTGTAATTGCTGGTGTTAATCTCGGAGATAATTGATGATGGTACGTGCCACTATCACTCGAAGAGTCTTCATGAGTGCAACTTTTGTCGGTGTCTTCGCCGTCTGTAGAGTCACAATCTGCAATATCGAGTGTTCCACTTGTTTCTAGCCACATGTTTGCACCATTTACATGCTCGTCTAGAAGTTTAACAACCATGTCGCACAACACATAGTCTTCAAGCGTGTTTTCTGTTGATTGCTTCATTTGGCGTCTGTGGTATATCTCCATGGCAAGCAGCAAAACATTTACAGGGTTCGCCATCACCTGTGAGGGGAGATTGAATGTTCACCGTAAAGTGGCTTGCGGAGTATAGATGAACATGTACAGAACATCTTTCATATCTCTAACCAATTTCAGGACGGTATGTTTCGAAATACCTACCAGAAATTAAAAGGACATGCATGCCACAGAAACGAATATTCGTTTCCCCTTTCCACCAAAACCGTGCAGCGATATACCTCTTTAGTGAACGCCGCGATAAGACGGCCGCACTTCCCGACGATGCGCACAACGCTCGCGACTCGCCATTTCCAGGGGTGGCCAGCCGTCACTGCAGGCGCCAAGTAGGAAACACAGCCATGTTCGTGATTCTTTTTTAGGGACTTCCAGTTCATGTCAGCAGCTACAATTTTGCAAACGGACCTTTTGCACAGTTAAATAACAGTGCTAAAAAAATCAATACATGTTTCGGCATGACAAGTCTGACCATTCCCTTGTTAGTCTGCAGCTCGTGGTCATGCAGTAGCGTTCTCACTTCCCGGGTTCGATTCCCGGTGGGGTCAGGGATTTTCTCTGCCTTGTGATGACTGGGTGTTGTGTGCTGTCCTTAGGTTAGTTAGGTTTAAGTAGTTCTAAGTTCTAGGGGACTGATGACCATAGATGTTAAATCCCAAAGTGCTCAGAGCCATTTTTGAACTATTCTTAATGTGATTCTCTAGGAGAAGGAAATGTAGTTTTTTACATTATTCAGTACAACACTGACTTTATGAGGTTTGAAGCTGAAATAACCCAACTGCTCAATAAGAAATTGAGCTTCATAATCGCCCAAATTATGACATGAGTAGAATGTTTTAGTAGGTTCTAGCTCAGTTCTAGTTCACTAGCTCACTTGTACTTCATGAGCTAGCTCTCCAGAACCTACCTAGAACCTACTAAAGCATTCTCTATAATCCACTTTTCACGTCTACCTCATATAATTTCATGTAAAAAGTCTATTTTATATTAAATTAACTAGCATATTAATAAAAATGAATATTTTTTGTACCACATTCAGAAATTTTCAGAATAATTTTTTTTCATACAAAAGGTGAACGTAAGAAAATAAATTTAATATACTCGTATTTTTTAAAAAGGAAACGTAAGAAAATAAATAAAATGTATTATGTTGAACATAAGAAGTCTGTTCCTTGCCCAAAATTTTCCTAATTATTTCTTCTTGAGCAGCCATAAGATTGATATGAACTGTTGACTTTTAAGGTTTTTTGAATGATTGCTTCACTACAGTTCTACCACAGCCACATGTAACTTTTATTTTCATGTATTTATTTTTACATTCTTTACAAACTCAACAATATCCATCCAGTTGATACCTATCTTTATGAAATTCTTCAATATTCTTTTTCTCTAGACAGTGACAACACTGCTTTAGCTGTTTGGTATTGTCCATTTAAGGGATATAAAATTTAATAGAGAATGAATTCCAGATCTTGAAAGTCATTCTCAAATAATGCAAAACATTCAGCATCAGAAGCCTTGTACTTCACTAATCCTATAGACTGAGCTCCTGGCCTGTGACCTTCTGCACGCTTGAGCATCATGGAGACTTGCCTCAGAGTTAACAGAGTGCCCTTTTATTTTGGGACGATACACAGCAGCCACTCATTAGGACAGGTTTCAAACCCACATATGGGATGGTGATTAGCTGTACACAAGCGAGGATAGAAAACGTTTTGTCAAATGGCTAGCTGTCCTATACACTAGTGATGCTTTGATGACTTCGTGAGATAATGGCCAACATCCTTCAGCCTGTGTACTGAGTTTAGAGGTTTTCTAGAGTAAATATGCTCAAAGATTGTGTATGTAGTTGGTATTTGAGTAAAAAGTACATTCTAAAAGCACCACTTTATTTTGGACATAAATATATGATTTTCTTCAGATTATTGTACTTCTTTTGAAGAGATGAAGTGAAAATTACATATAAATTTTAGTGTGAATGCTGAAAAGAACTTAAAAATATATAATTTTCGCTTAAAGTGAAACATGCTCCCCTATTATTTTCAATGGCATGTACATCAGTGCCACCTCTGAACTGCTTAATTAACGACATGAGAGAAAGCTTATATAAGTCAGGCTGTGAAGAGCATGAGAGTGTGTTTACATGAGTCACACAGCATGTAACCTTGCTTGCAGGCTTTGAACTACCCATTTATCTCATACAAACATTAACCGATTTTGAAAATTCAAAATTTTAACACACTAAAGTTGATCAGTTTTTATTTTCTCTGTATTTCTGGAAAAAACTTCAAAATGAATTGCAAATGTGCTGTGAAGATTTCTTTAACATTTTTCTATTTTTTTATTTATTTACAGTCAAAACTTTTCAGTAAGTATTCTGTGCTGTATCGTAAGTTAAATTCTTCTTAGCGTACATTGTTGCATATGCTCAAGTACCAGTAGTAATTTTTTCATTAAAAGTTGCACAAAGTTTCATAGTCGTTTTCTGTGAACAAATAATATCCTTTCTACATGTCATTTTAAGAACATAGATAGGATAGTTCGTTGTGACACTATATGGGCTTGCATCAGTGTCTGATTTCAGTAGTGTGACTCGTTTAAAATCGAGAAATGCATTGTATGCTTTGAGAAAATTGTTTAGTGGATTAATATGCCACATTTCCCGGGGGAAATTATCACTTCTACCATTTTTCAAGTATATATTCTGTAGATTAACGTGATCAAATAATGAAGGGTCAAGTAACTGATTGTCTTTGATATTTGTCTGAAATGTAACAAATACGAAACATAGCACATCAAATTCCACTTAGTTATTGTAATTTATGATATCTACTTCGAAATTTTTCTTAACACTCAGTCTTGCAGCTTCTTCACTTTGAGGTGCATAATGAAATATCGAGCTTCTGGATTTTTCAGAATATTTTATCGTTTTCCTAATTTGCCAGTTGGTTCATATTTTACAATTAAACTGTGCCTCAGAACATTCCTGAAGCATAGTCTTCATCCTGCAGCATTTCTTCATCTTCAAGCTTCCCCTTGGCATTTCTTTTAGCACTTCTTGCTTCTTTGGTAACTTGAAGAGTTGAATCGAAGTGATTTTTGAGGTAGATTTATTGTAGGTTCTACACAGAATAACTAATTTTGACACTAAGCCGTTCCTGCTACTGTGTTATTCAGTTATTTCCAGATAGCCTGCACCATCACATTGTTTACATTTCGCCACTTGATTTATCAAAGAAGATAGGCTGTGGACATCAACAATAATAAATAAACTATAAAAAGCATCATTGTTAATACAAAAATTTGAATCACCTGAAGGCATGCCATATGGGAGTTCCTTCTCTGAAGAACTGATACATAGGTTGCTTTCAACAGTGTGGCTTGCTTTGTTTATGAACTGGTTACCACAGAATTTCCTTTTATTGAATTTCTTGATGTGTGGCACTTTTCCTATATATTTCACACTAAAGGATATGTACTTCCACAAATATATGTAGCACCTGGGCATAAACAGTAACACATGAAGAAACTTTTTCAGTGAAACAAAAGTAAATACTAACAAAGATAATCATTTACAATAGAAATGACTAGAAAACCGAATGAATAAGTTCAAAAATAAAATTGAACATTTCTTAGAAACATAACTGTTAAACATAAATTTTAGATGTTAAATTGTTTAATTAATGTTTTTATTTGTAATAAATCTATCGCAAAGTACATCTCAGGAGTTATTAAAAAGCTGAACGAAATATAAAGAAAGCCGATGAACTGATAGAATATTTAAGCTTTGGAAATAAGAACAATAAACACAGTATGAAAAATATACATAAGATCAATCAATTATTGACACCATTGAACAAGTAAAACAAGGAAGTGAAGTATTAGTTGATAATGTTTGAAAGCTGATGACTAAAATAGAGAAGTTGTAAAAGAAATGGTTCCTTCTCATCATCATCTTCATCTAGAAGAATTTGGAGATTTATCGCCTAGTAGAAAACTACACAACTGGTATGATGATTTCCTGGTAAGTATGACTTTACATGGAGTGAATGAGGAATTCAAGCAGAATTGAATAAATATGAAGAAGAGAAAAAGGTGCTTTAAAAAAATAAAGGAGTTGCACTCTGATAAAGAAAATAAAAGATGTTGATGTTTAAAATAATTAATGTTAGTGAGATGATGTTAAAGTGTATTTACCATAATGAAAACACAACTTTTGAATTAAAACCCTTTTATAGATTTAAATTTGTAGGGCCTTTTTGCCATTGATTTCAATGGTAATGAGTAAAAATTAGTGGAAAAGAATATAAGGCACAGGTGGTCTAATGAATATTTTAACTAAAAAACAAATTACTCTTGAAGATATGGGTGAATAACTTTATTCTGTTGATTTATCAAATTATGCAGATATATTGTATGGTTCAGGAGATTTATATTCTGGTAGTAACCCAAATAAAATAAAATCAAGAACAGGTAAAAAATACAATAAACTGATAAAAGAATTTGTTAACATCTATTTTCCAAAAGAATATCCACCATTATCAGATTCAGATTCTTCAGATTATTCAGATGCAAAAACAGGCAAATGTTTAATAAAAAATTGAGAGAAAAGCAAGTTGAATATGTTTGGATGAATAATGTTAGAGATTTAATCGATAGGTTAGCAGTAATTCATTATGAAGACACAGCTGGAAATAAAAATTATCATAATGAAAAAGTTGGCATAACACAGCTGTCAACAAATGAATTTAATGGTTTGGTAGTCGATAATGTCCGTATGTGAGTAGAATTTTGAATAATTTACCACATACATTTTGGAAAAGTGAAAAACATGCCAATGGATTAGTAAACACTTTGATTAATCAATTACCATTTGAGATGCATCTTCCACATTATCTGTACTGTAGGCCTGGGACCAAATTTGAAGGAAGGCTAGCACATGGGGATCCATGAATTAATCCATTTTCGAATCTAGCTACAAAGCAGATAAAAAACTTTAATTGTCTGCAAAACAAAGAATTCATGGAAATGATACCTCATTAGGAGAAAAAATAGATGCAACTGCAGATAGAGCTATCATGTATATAAAACGAAAATTAGGTATGGTTACTGAACTACCGCCAGCTCGAGCAGGATGCAGTCCAGAGACTGTTTTAGCAGTTGCTGGCTTTTACTGCAGCTTGATGAAAATTGATAGGGATTGTAAAATTATTGATCCTTATAAAAGAAATTTATACATAGAGAAAGAATCACAAATCCCGAATATTTAAGTTTTTTTAATGTAGTTGAATAATTACATTAATAAAACAGTTTTAACTCCATACTGAAACGATTTAAGTAATCTTATAAAAAAGTGTATGATAAACAAAGTATTGAAGGTATTTTTATGACTGGAGGTGAACAAAAAATACAGAACTTGGACTATAGATTCACTAAAAAAAATTCATATAACTGGTCAAAATATAAATAAAGAACTACCTTTTCATGATTTTGGTATTGCAGTAAGTGTTTATGATAATCTTTATGAAATAACTCCTACTAATAATGTGAAAAAAGTTTTCTCTCCAAGGAAATTATATATAGGCTGTACTAGTTTTGTTTTAGGAATATAAAAATGTAAAACATATAACTATAAAAACGAAACTGTTAGAAGTTAATTAAAGTAAATATTAACCAACTGTTGTAGCAGCTAAAGAAAAAAGTAACTTTAAAAAAGGAGATAAAGTTAGATCAGTAAACTTTAAGTTCTTTCTGAAAAAGAATAAACAGCCAACTGGTTAACAGAATGTTTTTAAAATGAAGATGTTATTCGTTCCAATCCAATCACACATAAATTGAAAGACTGGATGGTAAAACTTTGTATGTAACCAATTTCTTAAACTGCTTAGCTGTTAGTAATTTTGATCTTATAACTAGATCATATAAACCATATTATGTAAAGAAAAACGAATATTTTTCATTAAAAGTATGGGTGGTGTTGGACCACACCTTATTTCATGTTCCATTTGTTTTATCTTCCTTTTCAATATTTGTTTTATAGCATAATACATCAAAAACATCCTCAGCCTTAAATCATGTTTTATTCTCTTTATCGATTATTACAAGAACTTCATTATTACTGTAAACAATCCTGTTGTTATTGTGAATAAATTCAAATATATTCATCAAAGTGGATGTACATAGAATAGGCTCCATTTATTGAGAAATAATTTTTATTATATTTTAATGTTCGAAGTGATATACCTCCTAATATACCATAATGAATAAAAAGTAAATTTAAACCAAACACCTAATTTTAAAATTATGTTATAAAGAATTTTTATATGTAAATGTACCAAAGAGTGTGAATGGGAGACTTAGCACTTTCATATTTTCTGTTTGCTATCCTGATGATGAATATACAGCCTCTAAATTCATAAATCAATTAACTGATGAAAATGTGGATTATTTATACAATCTCAATGCACAATAAATCTGTATAGTATATGAATACTTAAAAAAATAATTTTATAATTAGATTCCTCTGGAATTATAAAATTTTTCAGGCCATCTGAGCATAGATGCTGCATTATTGGTGAAATTTTCAGTCTAGATCATCTTCCTAGCTGAAATTCCTTAATGAATAAAACATAAAACATTTATAGTAATATATTCTTTGTCTCTATCTTCCCAGATACTGAATACAATTAACCTTCTTTTGCTTAAGATTTGTAAGTGGAAAATTATTCCATCTCTCAGTTTAATATGGAAAAGCTAAAATTAATTCATTTCTTTATTCAAAGACCGGAATAATTTTTTAAAAGGAAAAATTACACTATTTCGAATTTTCTTTTTTGCAGATCTAATAAAAATAACTCCTTATAAATGGTGAGATTAAATGATCTGAAAGATAGAGAAAACAAATAGGACTAAATGGTCACTCAAAACTAAGAAAATAGAGCTTCTTGTGCATATTAAAAGTAATATTAACAAGCCAAGCATGAGCTCTTCCCAGAGGAATGAACTGAATCAACTAAAAGCTAGAGAAGAACATCTTACTCAGATGATTCATCTTATGTGTAAAAAATTAGATTTTAAACTATTATATGAGGTGTATTTAACAAATAAAACACATAGAGATACTGTTTTTAATTATAGTTAACAAGGAAAATTCATTTAATGAATTTGGATGGTAACAATTAATTTCGAGATTTCATAATACACTCGAAAAAAATATGAGAGAATTTTATGATAAATTAAATTGGGGATATATGCTAAGAATCTGTTAAATACCTGAAGATTATATAAGAGAGTTTCAAGATAAATTGAAATGGAATAATATTACATGACATCCAAAATTACCTGAATATTTTATGAGAGAATTTCAAGGTAAAGTAAATTAGCATCTTATATCTGTGTTCCAAAACAATTAACTAAATGAATTATCAGAGAATTTCAAGACAAATTGAACTGAGGTGATATATCACAAAGACAAGTATTGTGTGACGATTTTATTAGAGACTTTCAGGTTAAATTAAACTGGAAATAAATACTGTGCAATCAAAACTTACTGAAGATTTTATGAGAGAATTTCAAGATAATCTTGATTTTGAAGGTATATCACATAGACAAGAATAGCCTGAAGATTTTATTCCAGAAGGTCATCTGTGTATGCTGCTGCACAGTTCACATGGTTATTCCCATCCAGTTTATGTAGGAGGGGTCCAAGGGTGACATCCCAAAAGACAGGGGCACAGATTGACCCTTGTGGGCAACCTTTGCTGACTCTTTTAATCACTTTTTGATTTCCCATGCACCATTCAACCTCCCTGTTTCTATAGTCGCTGTCGTCAAGGACCTTAGGTACCTCCATCTCTCTGAGTCTTGGAAACATTGAGGGCCACTAGAGATTATCAAAGGTGCCGCAAATGTCTATAAGTATAGCAACTGCGTATTTGTTTCCTATGTTATTAACAGTGATTAGTACCTTATTTAGTGTGTCATTTGTAGATTTTCCGGCCTTGAAACCAAATTGATGCTGACCAAGGCCAAGAAGCTGCCTATGCATTTGCATTTCTTTCGAATTGCTGGATTGGACGCAGAGAACCTATATCTTGGCCGGCGCGTGACCCAGGTTTGAGACTTGCAGACATTTTTCAGTGGGAAAAGCTGAAAGTCGCTGTCTGTAAGGACATATAAACTTCATCCAATTACATGCAACGGCGTATTACTTGTGCTCGGTTATATCCGCTGAAATAGCGGAAGTAAAGCTGAGGAGTCGGGCCGTGAGTCATGCTTGGGTAGCTCAGTTGGTAGAGCACTTTCCGGCGAAAGGCAAAGGTTCCGAGTTCGAGTCTCTGTCGGGCACACAGTTTTAATCTGCCAGGAAGTTTCATATCAGCGCACACTCCACTTTAGTGTGAAAATCTCATTCTGGAAACAACTACTCGTTAGAATACCTTCAAGCACCATTAAGAATTAAAATATAGTTTGCGGTACCTTATGATCTACAGCAATTTTCAAAGTGCTAACAGATATGAAACGAGGCCACCTAATAGCCCGTCTGGCTATCTTAGAGACAAAATCATGCCCTTCTGACTGTAATGTCCCCTTTCGGCAGCCCACTTTCTCACACATTTTGTGCGGGATTTCTTTCGAGAAATAAGTGTACAAAGCACACAAACTGCTAGTGGACGCCATAAGTTTCATTCTACTGTCGTCTGTAGGAGTTTCTTCTCCGAAATAAAGTGAGCTTCAAAACCTGGAAATGTTCTACATTGATATAAGCCTGGACATGGCCCAGAATGTGGAAAAGTTATCGTAAAGTTTAATATATCCTATATTTGTCTACATTGCGAAGGTTACGAATTATAAGGTGATATGACTGATCTAGATTGATTTGATCGCGAGGGTATGAAATGATGTGACCAGTTTCGATTCTGTTAGCAATCATATTCGGAGTGAATGGCCAGCATGTCACATGTAATACTGTAACAATATTTTGTGGTACGAAGATGACTGCTAGGACAATCTGCTAGCGCAATCGAAACCGCGCTATCTAGACAAGTAAAGTTTACAGTGTAATACAATCAAATAATGTCTTAAAGACGAGACACGACGTATTTTTGGCTAGACACAGTCGCTACTCCTGAAATCCATCGCCTGTGGCAACTGGCCTGTTGAGCATGCACTACAGTCCTGGATTCGCTGGTAAATGCCATAAATCTAACGATTTAAGGTACGCACGAAGTGCCTCAGCGTCCGGGCAGGTTTGAGAGGCTTGATCCAATGGACAAGGCCTGTTCGTTAAAGCTACGGTCGCAGGACCACCGGCCAATATCGTTAGATTCCGCTGACGACAAGCATTGGCTGAAGATGGCAGATGCATTCATACGAATACGCCCCTACGTGCACAAATCAGAATGATGCCGCTGTCATCGGCGAACGTACAGATTTCGGACGACAGTCGGTGAGATTGAAATCAGTTTGTTTCCTTCCGACAAATCGGCCGACGCTCTCACACATGAAACATGGACTGTGAGAAGCTGATGAGTTTAGTCCAAGAGGGGAATTTGTGGCATCCTCATGGAGGATCAGAAATTCAAGGTGTAAAAAAAAATGTGTGTGAAATCTTATGGGACTTAACTGTAAGGTCATCAGTCCCTAAGCTTACACACAACCTAAATTATCCTAAGGACAAACACACACACACACACACCCATGCCAGAGGGAGGACTCGAACCTCCGCCGGGACCAGCCGCTCAAGGCGTAAATTATAACCTCAAAAATGATTTGTGTACGTGAATAGTGTGGTGCTTCTTAAGTTCAAGTGGCTGTAGTGGATCTTTTCTGGTTGTGGTATTTGGGCATTACCTTTCTACAAATTATTATTACTGCTTACTGGCGGTTTTACGCCACTGGTATGGTGAGATGCTTTGCAGATGTGGAGCGTAATGTGATTAGAGTGTCATATTCTCAAATCAATATTTGTCTCCCACATGTATGATGAATAACAGTCATTGAAGGTTAATTGACATACAGAATATCTGTTTGGCTGAATTTCTTTGAAGTGTCTGTAATCTTCCTCTCCAGTGTCGGCACGAACCATTTAGTGTATGTAACATAACGTTTCTCCCTTCCACTCATACATAGGTCATCAACTAAAAACTGCACAAAAATTTTGCGGAAATGGAAAGTGCTATTGATGAACAGTTTTCACAGAATGGATTATTAGTCAGGCGCTCGTATTTTTAGCCAATAAATAGATTGTAACAATAATTAGAAAGTGTATTTTTGTGCAAACATACACCCTTTCGAAAGAAACAATGCTTGTGGGTATTGACAAACTAAATATACTCTAAGCTGGAATGCCAGTAGTGTTTGCTGCAGGATTCTAGTGCGCCTCCTTTACGAAATATCGTATTTTGAAAAGTTACCACACGACACTTGTGACATATGGTAACACACACGAAAGAACAACAGGAGTACGTTCACCAGTTATGCGGATTCTGACCAGTAACGAGACAAATGACCACAACAGTATGTGTTCAAAACGAGCACTGGCGACAGCAATACACTCTGATATGGAAGGACTGCTGCACACAAACTAGCATTTCAGCGGATATGACCGAGCAAAAGTAATACGTCGTTGCATGTCATCGGATGTAGTTTATACGTCCTTATAGACAGCGACTTTGAGCTTTTCCCACTGAAAAATGTCTACAAGTCTAAAACCTGGGGCACGTGCCGGCCAAGATAAAGGTCCAATCCAGCGATTTAGAAAAAAAGTCGTGTGGACATTCTGCAGTTCTTCGTGAGCTATGGGCTGAATATCCATCATTTTGGTACCATAGGTTCCTCCCAATATGCAGAGGAACGTCTTCTAGCATCCGTGGAAGATGATCCGTTAGGTGGCAGCGGAACCTATATATATTCAGTGTTCCGGCTACAGCGCAACAAACAAGAGCTAGAAAATACACGAGAAGGACATTGGAACCCACACGTGAAGAAACCAACATTTGGGAGGAGCATCTCAAAATACAAACGGAGCGTCTGAGACGCCAGTAGTCTTAACAACTCTGAGACGAAATGACGGTACATAACAAAGGGTTGAAGAAGTTCTGCGGAATTCCTGATAAACAAACTCCTCCCCGACGACGAGCAACAGTGGAATGAACAGATTCATACTGGACAACGAACCTTAATGAACTCTTGCTCTGAAAATGGTTCCGTCATATTCCGTTTGCATGTGAAGAGGTCGCGCTTGAAATGGCCAAACTAAAGAACAATAAAGCCCCTGGGCCTAATGGTATCCATTCCGAGACGCTGAAAATTGTCGTTCCACAGACTGTTCCATACGTGCCGGATATACTGAACGAAGCGTTACGGCTGGGACGGTTACTTGCGGTCTGGAAAGCAGCAAATGTCGTCATAATTAAAAAACGAGAGGACAAGGATCATTCAGATTCAAAAACGTATAGACCTTTTTGCTTATGATACCTTGGTCCAGGTCCAGATGTGTAGTTAACCCTTTGGCCAAGGTCCAGGAACGACTTCTGTGCGATCGCTAGCAAAGGCACAGGGAGCTTCTTGGCCTTAGTCAGCATCAATTCGGTTTCAAGCCGGAAAATCTACAAATGACGCACCAAATAAGGTACTGAACACGAACAATGACACAGGAAACAGATACGCAGTTGCTATTCTTATAGACATTTTGAGCTCCTTTGATAATCTCTGGTGACCCGCAATGTTACCAAGACCCAAAGAGATGCAGGTCTCTACAGTCCTCTACAACAGCCTCTCTGACTACTATGGAAACAGGGTGGTTGAATAGTGTGTGGGAAATCGGAAACTGATTAAAAGAATCAGCAAAGGTTGCCCGCAAGGATCAATCTGTGGCCGCGTCTTTTGCGATATCGCCTTTGAACCCCTCCTACATAAACTGCATGGGGATAACCGTGCGAACGGGGCGGCAGCATGCATAGATGACCCTCCTGTGATGGTCTCTGTGGACTCAAGAGCGCAACTCGAACACCGATCAACACAGCTATTACAAGCAGCAGCCAGTGGTGCAAACTTATTATACTTCAGATAGCTCTATACAGAACAGTATGTATACAACTCAAAAGAACTGAGCCATGCTAGGGCGCGCGTTGGTGCTGTTGGTAGGTTTCTGCCCCCTGTTGGAGGCCAGACCATATCGTTTAGTTGGCAGGGTTGCGGTTGTTTGTCTTCTTCTCGTGTTGACTGGCGCCACTCGTTTCGCAAGATTTGCCTGTCCGCTAGTGGCAGCAGCGGCGGTTATAGATATGTAGTAACTGCTTCCCTACCTTTGGGGTGTCGTGGTTGTTTGTCCGTGTCGTGTGAGTGTGGTAGTTCGGTTGGGGGCTCAGGAGGAGCCAGGTCCGCACTGTGCAAGAACACACCAGGACCACTGGCGGCGCGCATGGACTGCCAGATTGCAGGCCTGTGGTCACGACGGTGCACGACCTCTTCGTAAACCGGATCCTGCAAGTTTTAAGTCGAGTGCATTTTGATTCGAGAAACCTCCTCCATTGTGAGATCTTGCGATTCTCCAGTGACATGGGTTCATGTTGCTGCTCGTAGTGTTGCCGTGGCGAAGAGCGAGAGCTTGAGGAAGGTGGATCTGGTTAGCTTTCCTGCACTTATAATTACTATTTATTGTGTTCAGTTAGTTACTATTTTTAAGCTCAACAAGCGGTATTTTTCCTGCCTCGTGGCCGCTAACGCCCAGTTACCTTCCCTGGAGGTTGATATATGTAATGGCAGTGTACGTTTCCTCGCCTTGCCGCTGCTGTCCCGCGAGGCCTGTAGTTTTGACAGCTTTCTTGATTGTAGGTTGGTTGGCGATTTTTCTACTCTGATGCTTGTGATTTCTTTCTAGTTCCGGGAAATTTAAACACAGTATTCTGCGGGCAGAGTCCAGACCGCCGGTTCCGGCTTAGGCGTGTATTTACATCTTTGCATTTGGTTTATTGGACGCCAGGTAGCCTCAGCAAGATTGTCATTAGTCATTCGTTAGACTGCCAATAGTCTGAGCTACCATCTTGTGAAGTGAATGCAACGTTTGGTAGCTTATCTCATCGCTCGCGGAAGTGGTTTTTGCTGGACCTACTCTGAGGTCGATTTCTGGTGCACTGTCTGTGACTGGCCCTAGTGTTTTATTATTGTGTTTGCTGCTTTATTGTATGTTTCTCAATTTTTTATATATAATTGCCGTCATTGGCGCTCAGCAGGTTTAAATGATTGTGCTGCCAAGTTTACCATCGTTTTGTCTCACATGTTTGGTGATCAGTTGCTTGTCCTTTTAAATTACCCTTTGATGTTGTATTTGCTGTTTTACTGTATGTTTTTTTTTAAATTGTATGTATTTGCCATTTTTGGCATTACAGCAGCTTTAAATGGTTGTGCTACCAAGTTTCTTATCATTTTGCCTCATCTGTTTGGTGCTCAGTTGCCTGAATCCTTAAATTAACCTTTGGTATTGCATTGCTGTTTAACAGTACGTGTGTTAAAATTTTTTAATAATTGCCGCTCTTGGCGTCAAAGGCCTTCAGCCGTGACTGTGGTTACTTGCCTTAAAATTCTAATTGGGATCACATTGGCTCGTTTTTAAAACATTATTTGCTGTGTTCGTTTATTATGCTCATTTGATAAACTGTAACGCATTGAAAGCATTATTAATTACACAGTTGTTTATTCCTTCATTAATAACGTTTGATATCTTATTTACTGCTGAGTCTGGAAGTACCGTTTTAAAATAAATGCATGTAATTGCAAAAGGGAAGCAATAGTAACTGATTACGGTCCCGTCCACAATCGTAACCACCGGCCGCTGTGGCCGAGCGGTTCTCGGCGCTTCAGCCCGAGGCCGCGCTGCTGCTACGGTCCCAGGTTCGAATCCTTCCTCGGGCGTGGATGTGTGTGACGTTCTTAGGTTTGTTAGGTTTAAGTAGTTCTAAGTCTAGGGGATTGATGACCTCAGATGTTAAGTCCCATAGTGCTTAGAGCCATTTGTTTATTTTTGAACACAGTCGTAACCGAATCTTGCCTTCCTTGACCTCCAGATCAGAGGTACATTACAAAGTAATCAAACCATAAAACTACCCGACATTAGCATAAGCAGACAGCAGACAACACAGGTGTGCAGAACGACGAACCTCTCCTTCGATGTCCGCAGCTCGTGGTCGTGCGGTAGCATTATCGCTTCCCACGCCCGGGTTCCCGGGTTCCCGGGTTCGATTCCTGGCGGGGTCACGTATTTTCTCTGCCTCGTGATGACTGGGTGTTGTGTGATGTCCTTAGGTTAGTTAGGTTTAAGTGGTTCTGCGTTCCAGGGGACTGATGAGCATAGATGTTAAGTCCCATAGTGCTCAGAGCCATTTTTTTCTCCTTCGACGAACACGTCAGAACAACGGCTGACAGGGATGCGAAGATCATGCACAAGTTTGCCAGACTCAACATAACACACTTAAGGGTACCGTTACACACACTGAGAACTTACCTTTGGGCGCTCTTTGTATCTATGGTACGTCTTGCAGCAAGTGCATGGGCCCACCGAGAACGTCTGGTGACGAATCGTAACATCATGCGCCGAGAGCAGAAAAGTGCCCTGGTTAGGCTCTCTGGACATTTCAACGCCACGTCAGTGGCATCACTCTGCATGGGGCTTGGAACCTTCCCTATCGACCTGACTATTCGGTTTCGGGCTGCATTGAGCTGGCTGAGGCGGAGAGACAGCCAAATGTAATCGAGATTACCGCGTAGGACATTACTGAGAAGCGCAAACTCATTAAATGGCGGGTCGACACCTGGTAAAGGTAATGGGAGTTAAGCGATAAGGGCCGTAGGGTATATCATATCTTCCAGGACATCAAGGAATGTCTGAGACTGAGCCATATAAATCCCAGCTCGGGTATGGTTCACTTTGACAGGTCTCGGCCCTTACCCTGCACACTTACACCGCGTACGCCGCAGCCAGAGTGCTACCTGTACCTGTGGGGAACATGGGTCCCCAGAACACACACGTTTTGACTGTCACCGACATAAAGCAGCACGCCAGATACCAACGCAGTACAACAATGACATGATACAGGGAATAAGAGACAAACACGAGAGGGAAATAGTAGATAAAATCGCTGATGATGTGTCAAGGACATTACATGACGAATACAGACAGACACGGCCGTATAAAAGAACGCTGCAACACACACGAAGCACGTAAGACAGCAGTTCCGATTCGTGCACACACGGAAACACACACTCACTCAAATAGCGAACACTTTCACCAACACGCACCACAGACAACCTTACAGAACATCTAAAATAATTAAACTGTATCAGAATAACACGTCTAATGCAATCAACCCTGTGAACCTGTTCTAGCTTAAATATAAGCAACAGGCATATCCATCTCCCGGTTGGAATGTAACATTTGTAACTGAAGACTTAGTGTATAAGCAACGTAGTAGGTAAAAATCAAGACACATAATATAGGAACTGAAGGTAAATTAATAACCACAAGAAATATCATACTTTACACTCACACAACACTGTGCTTTCCACAATGTACATAATAGTGTTTTTGTAAACAGTGTGTAGGTATATTAATCAGTAAATCAAACTATAGCGAATCGGGACTGCAACGCTCAGTGTACACCCGAGGCTTGACCAGGCTGGCTCAGATAGAGTAACATTTCTCTCTCTCTCCCTCTCTCTCTCTCTCTCTCTCTCTCTCTCTCTCTCTCTCTCCTACTACTCTTTCTCCAACTATCATTTTACCTTCTTAAGATTTGAATGTTTTTGTGTGTTTCTTTCTTTCAATTTCTAATGTATTTTTAATTTTTTATTACTTCCATTGTAATTTATGAAAACAATAATTGCTGTATATAATAAGGAATTTGTTTTGTAATCTACATGAAAAGTTGTAAACGTAGCGACAATGTAATACAACAGGTCTCTAAATGAGCAATAAATCAAATTAAAATAAATTTCCATCCATGAAAAACCGGCCTATGAGCTGATGGTTTCCTATCCCACACCACACCTTTACACTCCATGGACGCTGAAGTTCCACCTGACGAAGGAAATAGGGATTTTCAACAGACCTATATTTCATATTTCGGCGGTTTGACTAGCCATAATTCATAAATGCGGCTTCATCAGTAAGCATGATACATGATGCATCTGGAGTATCGTGTCTTAGTGCCTATGCACAGAAGTTAACACTAGTCTCATAATCGTTTCCATGCAGCTCTTGATGGAGAGAGATGTGATAAGAATGGGTGGTATGTCGATAGAGAATGCGTAAGACACTTTCTGACTCATTCCACGTGAGATTGCGCTGGACCTAATGTGTGGATCAACTGCAACAGCAGCAAGAACGTTAATCTCCTGCTCTACTGTCGGCACTTGTTACCCTTTGTTGCAATGTCTAGGTATTACACTATCGCTTCAAGTTAAGGGTTGAAGAGGTTGATAAAAACACAGCCGAGATGATTGACATCTATTGGGATGTCTTGCCGCAAGCATCGTAGAAGAGCGACCTGCGTTCGCCCTACACTCTCCGTACTATCGACATGTCAGCTTTTTCTGCATTGGTGAATCTCATCGCCCAGTCATGACCTTCTGCTTGGACTATCACACATTGACTAGCAACCTGCAGTGCACTTAAGAACCAGAGAAGCAATTTTTGTAAGGAAACAAAGCATCATGGTACCTCGTAAGTACGCAAGTGGAATGGTACAAATAAGGGTCAGTGCGGAAACTTTACAAAATACGGTAACTCGTAAACGAATCGCACTGCAGTTCAGAAACAAACGCCCCTGGCATTATAACTTACCCCATATTTAGTCCGTTACTGTCAATAGTCACTGTTCCCTGTAAAGTAAATGTTGGCATAAAAAGTACATTTTCTAAGTATTATTTTCTCAGTATTGTTGGCCAACAATAAGAGCCTCTGACTACCAATCCATTCTGTGATAACCGCACATCAACAGCACTTTCCATTTCCGCTTGGGGTGCAAGTTTTAAGTGATTCACCCCGTATTCGTAAAATTTGTGTGGTTAGTCAAATAACTTATAAGAGGGTGTACTTTATTTTCTAGCCATACATCGCTCACTGACAAGCACTAACGTCTTTTCGATAGAAAAAGCCGCAATGCAGCACTCATCTCCGAGCACAGAGATGTCGAGACGTCCACCACGCCTACGAAAGTTTAAATGGATTCTAACCTCCTTAACAGAGAAGACTGTAACCTAACCTAACGTAATTCCCTTGATCCCGCCAAAAACAGGCGAAAGAGATCGGATGTGCAGTGACTATCGCCGATGCTATTGGGTGACGAAGCACTCGGGCTATGTAGAGAGCCTGTATATAGAGAGAGTGACCATAGGTGAAGTTGTCCGTGATTGGTTGATTAGCTTTTGCGCCATTTTTCTGCCAAACGTCTCTCGCGCTTCCTATGTTCGCCGTGCTTTTGAGTTGAATTGAAGTTCAGAGGACTTTTGGAAACGATAAAAAGTTATTTGAATTATTGAGAGACTTGTTATGCGTTGTGCATGCATGTTCGGTTTAGTTGTATATCGTTTGTATTACGTAATTAGCGTTTGCGATCTTAAACACGAGTTGAAGTAATGAAACGTTTTGTGATGAAGTCGGTAGGCCTACATGTTCTAAGTAAACACGTTAGTAATTGTACAGTATTGTTTTTGACATCTGTAATTCGTTCTCCAGCCTTTCGTAAACGAAGCCAGGTTGTGCTTCATTTGGTTGTTCCAATAGAGGCGAAGGTGGATTTCGCATGTTAGCATTTCCACGCAATGAAGTAAGGCGAAAGGAGTGGGCAGTTTTTTTAAATATTTTTAGTCACGCAAAACAGGTAGGCCTATTACAATTTACTGCATTTTTAAGCTCTTATTTCTTTAACAATTCGTGCATACTGGTAGCATCACAAGCTTTTCTGAAGCCAATATCTGACAGTCCTTGCTGGAAACGGAAAGTTCCCGTAATTGTTGTGCCATGCTCATTCCACTTTATAGCGTCAAACTTTATTTCGTTCCGAATCAGAACACTAGGCATTATTTTGGTTTCAGTATTATTGCCTGACTTTTGACACAGGCAAGTTGTAAGCACGTTTTCCGCAGTTGTCGTGGTTGCTGAAACATTATTCGTAGTAAATAATTGTAGGTACTCTTGAAGACAGTTTTTAAGTAAACAGCTGCTTACGACTTTCATTCATCTGACGTAATACAGGTACGTTAAACCTTTAGCGTTATGGACTTCCGATACAAAACAAATGCTGTACACTATATTTTTTTTTAATTACGTTACTTTCATTGCAATATGTCTAGTAAACGAACTTTAAAGGAGATAAATGCAAATAACGAGTAATTTTTACAGCCACTGTGTCAGATTTTCCTGTGCTGTACGTAGTAGGCTACTATGAGTATATTATAGCTGTAAAGAAAGGCATTTAACGAAAGTTTTGCCATATTGTCTTGTTCTTTTGATTCGGTGAGTGTGTACTCCACTACTCCACTACTGGCCATTCAAAAGTCCCGCCCACAGTTTGACAGACAAATGGCCGCCGCATCGTCCGGTAGGCCACTCTCTCCCTAAACAGGCTCTCTAGGGCTATGTATTATAGGCTGACTGGCGATGCGGTATGGTGATCGCTGTCGGTGCCACAGTGAATGAAGCCCTAGTGGAAAACGAAGCGCCTGAGATTGGCAGGCCAGATCCGTCAGGATTATTAGCGGAACTAGCCCTGGCTCTGGACCATCGTAGAAATCCTCTTGCGTGTGAAGCCAGTTAATAACTGATGAAGCTCCAAACGTGGTACTAACTGCTGCCCACCAAGAATGAAGCGACTGTCCGTTTAACATTCCCCCCAGAAGCGCCGCGCGGTGTTTCGGCGCGACGCGGCCGGCGTGGTAATCACGTGATCGATGCGCCGCCGCGGGCGCCGCCGGGCCAATCAGCACCGCGAGGCGCGCGTATAATGGTCCGCATTATTCGGCGCGCTGCCGTGTCGCTGTACTGGCTGTGACGCAGTCTGCACGCAGTGCGGCCCGAGGCAGGATCAGCTGGGATCACTCCGGCCCGCAGGCGAGTTACAGCTGATGAAGACGGATGGAGGCCGCGCCCCATTGCATCTGCAGCGACCTGTCTGCCGCACTCGTCGTCTCTCCATAACGCTGATGGCGGCCCCACTCTCTCTCCGAGGCCTGCATTACATTTCCGTCCAGGGTGCCTATTCTGTATCTTCCCGCCATTGTGCCGATCGTTTCGGTACTCAATAGCACCGAACGATCTAGTACCCGAATTAGAGTCTCTTCGTTATTCAGTATGCATTTCGGTAGCGATACCGTTCGGGTCTAGAGAACCGAAGCGCTGTTGTCGGTTCGTGTCGCACAAGCCAATCAAAAGCAAGCAGCCGCAGATCCGCGCATGCGGACTGCAGTGCGCACAGCGCCACGAACAAGAAGCGGCTAGCGGACGGCATAGGCGCGCTATTCTTCCAAGTACAGAAAATTGCGTTTACATTGCCATAACTCATTACGCCGCATTCCATCGAGCTGACGTGCCCGCCTTCATCGCCCTTGCTTCCTCCTTAACATTATCAGGTGCAGTATATCCATTTCCATGATTCTCAGCTTCAAACGGTTCAAATGGCTCTGAGCACTATGGGACTTAACATCTATGGTCATCAGTCCCCTAGAACTTAGAACTACTTAAACCTAACTAACCTAAGGACAGCACACAACACCCAGCCATCACGAGGCAGAGAAAATCCCTGACCCCGCCGGGAATCGAACCCGGGAACCCGGGCGTGGGAAGCGAGAACGCTACCGCACGACCACGAGATGCGGGCCGATTCTCAGCTGAAATGCATAAAAGTTTTTACAGTTTCTCTGACTGCATGTTTCCATGCATGCATAATAGCGTATTTGACTGTATTATGCAGATTGTCGTAAATGCCGCATTATGTCATCTTATTCTCATTCACGCTGAAATCGTGTTTTGGATTTTACGTTACGGAAAATGAGTTAGGATTAGTGTGTAGTACCACATTGTGTTAATACATCCATAAAAACACCCGAGAAATTGATTTTGAGAGTTTCAAAAAATAAGAAGATAAACAGAATGTGGTTATAACACGCTCCTAGAGATCCATATTATTAAGTAGCCCACTTCCCCATATGATGCGTCAACGATTTGGGTCTTAAAAACAAAACTGAAGAAAAACGTATTTTCGAGATCTGCTGCAGTTCCTCGAAGTTTATAACATGCATCTCATGACTGAAAATGTTTCATATATGGTGCTACAGTCTAAAAATATTACGGCAGAGATCTTTCATCTCTATCTACTGTGGTTGAGGATTCGATCGCAGATAAATATTTGTGACAAGCAAGATTATGAAGATGACTGCTGCTAGTTACATTCCCAGTAATTTAAGTTGTGCTCTTAGATTCCTGTCTAATAGCATACTCGGGAATCGCTACATATTCGGAAAAAATGGTGAAATATTTCTGACAAGGAAAAATATAAAGATCACTGTCGGTTGTTTCACTCACAGCAATTTAATCTTCAACAATTTAATATTTCATATTTTAAACACACAGAAATCACGAAATAATTACTGAGGAATTAATAACGAATATTTGCAGAAAAATCTTAATTTACACGAATAACAATGTCTCAGAACGTGTTGCATATATGAGGAGAAAAAAAATTTTTGCATCCACCCATGTGCGAAACCTTGACTTTCGGAATCGCATTCCCGCTACCTAACCATTTGGCCACACCAAACAACCTCAACGCCGTGCTCATTTGCTGTAGTATTGCGTAGAGGAACGTAGAGCTGACTTCGTTGCCAAACGGTGCTCCCTAAGTCATAAATGCGTGGTAGTTTGAAAGGTTTCCAATATCAGGCTTCACATAATTGCTTTCCATTGTTACCTGATAGTTGTAAACACGTTTCGGTAGTTACTAACTAACCTATTTGTGGGAAAAAGTACACAAAGGCACTAGTAACCTCAGTTCACCCTCATGTAATATACGTAAGCAGAGCCGATGTCTTGATATTTAATGATGTTTAAACTCTCATTAGCATATAAATAACACGTATTTTGAGAGAATATTGACCGAAAACATTTTTTTAATGTAATCATTCACAGTAACAACCTAACCTAACCATATTTCTAGCAAAGGAAAATAGTCTATTACAAACTCACTTTCCAACTGGATGCGTCCTCTGGTGATTCTTTAGTAACACAATCACTAAAATCAAAGCTAAAACCGATAAATATGTTTAAAATAAAAAAAATGTAGGTGTATATAAACCACAGCTCACCGATCGACAGGGCCAGACCGAAATCCAAAACCTCTCGGTACAATTGTCGTAAAATCGATCGGAGGACCGTTCGGTAACAAGTCCCAGAAGGTTACTGAATAGGATATTTCTATAAAGAACCGAAAATGACGTCACTACCGAGACTAACCTACTACACCGATCGGTATGAACGATACAGAGAAGTGCCCAAGGCCACTGACCGGAATTACGATCCACTCTCATTGGCTCTAACGTGGCAACCACACATCCAACACATCACTGATTTTGATCTTTTGCACGGCTATAGTTCACAGATGTAGCAAACAGGGAAAGATCCAGGGTTCGTTTTGCGGGGAGAAACATTGTATCTTCATACGAAAGATTGTGAACTGCTTGTAAAGTTTAATGCAATTTTGCCAAGTAAAGACATAGTTGGAGACCATGGCTGTTACAGGAAGCAAATTGTTGATGGTGTATAGCAACCAGATATAGTTTGGTTTTAGGTTAATGCAAATATGCAGCCCAGCCTTTTTGTTCCACGTTTATAATTGCGAATTATTGTTTATCCTAGGGCAACTCACAGGTCGGTTCAAATGGCTCTGAGCACTGTGGGACTTAACATCTGCGGTCATCAGTCCCCTACAACTTAGAACTACTTAAACCTAACTAACCTAAGGACATCACACACATCCATGCCAGAGGCAGGATTCGAACCTGACACCGTAGCGGTCGCGCAGTTCCAGACTGTAGCGCCTAGGACCGCCCTAAGCTTACGCACTACTGAACGTAAATTATCCTAAGGACAAACACACACACCCATGCCCGAGGGAGGACTCGAACCTCCGCCGGGACCAGCCACCCAGTCCAAGACTGCAGCGCCCCTGACCGCTCGGCTAATCCCGCGCGGCGAAACAGTATGATCAAAAGATTGGAAGAAACAGGTGAATTAGGTGATGCAGATGGAAGAGGGTGGCGACTCATAGAGATGGCAGTTTTTGACAAAGTTGGTGTAGCTATAGCCGACCGTGCAGCACATGTCTAAGATTCTGCAGCCAGTGCTCGAACTGGATTTGTCTATCCGCTGGTCAACAGTTCAAAAGATTTCGGGGCGCACTGAAGGATTACTCCTGTATGGACAAGGAATGAAAATAGCCCCAACCTTAGTGGATATCCTTTAAGCATGATAAATATTTATTTATTCTCTGTGTAAATAACTATGTAAAATGATAGGAAGATTTAGTTATGTGTTAACGAATCGTCTTTGAAAAGCAGTGATATGTAATTAATTTTCGCTCTCTATTGAACAACAGAGTGCACTTCCTTCTCTTGTCTTGAGTAAAAACTGAACTCTCTCTCTTCTCAGTCGCCGTTTCCTTTCTTTCTTTTATTATTTGAGTCATCAGTCTTTTTGACTCGCTTGATGCGGCCCGCCACGAATTTCTTTCCTGCGCCAAAGTCTTCATCTCTGAGTAGCACTTGCAACTTACGTCCTCAATAGTTTTCTGGATGTATTCCAATATCTGTCTTCCTTTACAGATTTTGTTCTCTACAGCTCCCTCTAGTACCGTGGAAGTCATTCCCTGACGTCTGAACTGATGTCCTAATCCGGTCCCTTCTTCTTGTCAGTGTTTTCCACATAGTCCTTTCCTCTCTGACTCTGCGAAGAACCTCGTTATTCCTTAACTTTTCAGTCCAGCTAATTTTCAACATTAGTCTGTAGCATTACATCGAAGATGCTTCGATTCTCTTCTTTTCGGGTTTTCCTACAGTCCATATTTCACCACGACACAATGCTCATCTCCAAACGTACATTCTCAGAAATGTTTTTCTCAAATAATGGCCTATGTTTGAAAGTAGTGTACTTCTCTTGGCAAGGAAAGCCATTTTAGCCAGTGCTAATCTGCTTTTTATGTCCTCCTTGCTCCGTCCGTCATTGGTAATTTTGCTGCCTAGGTAGCAGAATTCCTTAACTTCTTCTACTCCGTGACCATTAATCATGATGTTACGTTCTCATTGTTCTCATCTTTGTTACTTCTCATTACTTTCGTCTTTCTGCGATTTACTCTCAATCTATATTCAGTACTCACTAGACAGTTCATTCAGTTCAGCAGATCATGTAATTCATCTTCACTTTCACTCAGAATAGCAATCTTATCAGCGAATCGTATCATTGATATTCCTGAGCCTTTCTTTTATTTCTATCATTGCTTCTTCGATGTACAGATTGAATAGCAGGGGCGAAAGCTACATCCCTATTCAACACCTTTTCAATCAGAGCACTTCGTTCTTGGTCGTCCACTCTTATTGTTCCCTCTTGGCTCTTTTACATATTGCATATTACTCGTGTCATAACTTATCGCTATCTTTCTTAAAATTTCGAATATCTGGCAGCATTTTACATTGGTGAACGCTTTTTTCAGGTCGAAATAGCCCATGACCGTGTCTTGATTTTTCTTTAGTCTTGCTTCCTCTATAAACAGCTACGTCAGAATTGCCCCTCTGGTGCCTTAACCTTCCCTAACGCTAAACATAGTCATATAACATATTCTCAATTTTTCATTTCCATTCTTCTGTATGTTATTCTTATCAGTAAGTTGGATATATAAGCTGATAAGTTAATTGCGCAATAATTCTCGCATTTGTCAGCTCTTTCAGCCTTCCGTATTGTGTGTAATATGTTTTTTCGATATTCAGATGGCATGTCTCCAGACTCATTCATTCTACACACCAACGTGAATAATAATTTTGTTGCCACTTTCTTGATTGATTTTAGGAGTTCTGATGGAAAGTTATATATCGCTTACGTCTTATCTGAGCTTAGGTCCTCCAAATCTCTCTTAAATTCTATCTCTTCTAAATGAACACCGTTTTTTCTTCTCTCAAATCAGACAAATCTTCCCCTTGAGAAAGACCTTCAATGTACTCTTCCCATCTATCGTCTCTCTCCTCTCCTTTTAACAATGGAATTCCCGTTGCACTCTTAATGTTTCCACCTTTGCTTTTAATTTCAGCGAAGGTTGTTTTGCCTTTCCTATATGTTGAGTCAGACCATCAGATAAACATTTCTTTTTCGATATCTTCACATTTTTCTTGCAGGGATTTCGTCTTAGCTGCCCTGCACTTTCTATTTATTTCATTCCTTAGTAACTTCTATTTCTATATTCCTGAATTTTACTGAACATTTTTGTATTTCCTTCTTTCATGTATCAACTGAAGTTTTTTTTCTGTTACCCATTTTTTGTTTCTTCGCATTTACCATCTTTGTACATATGTTTTTCTTCTTAGTGATGTCCAGTCCTCTTCAACTGTACTGCCTACTGAGTTATTCCTTATTGCTGTATCTACAGCCTTCGAAGACTTCAAGTGCATCTCGTCAGTCCTTCTTACGTCAGTATCCCACTTCTTTGCATATTAATTCTTTCTGACTAACCTCTTAAACTTCAGCCTAGTCGTAGCAGATTTAATACGTAATTGCCGCTCACGTTTTTGTTGTTTAATTGAATAATAACGGTGAATTTATGTTAAGCAGCAGTGTAATTATTTCGATGCCCCTTCCTAGTCCATCCTTGCCATATTTGATTTTTATTGTGTGTTTCCTAAAATAATGTTTCAGGCCGTATTGAAGAGAAGTTGCGAGAGCATTGTTTAGTGGCTACGACGAACACTGAGAGTGTTTATTCGTCGTTAAATCCATCATTTAAAATCTGTACATCCATGAGCTAATCTGTCCGATCTTTTCTATTCGCGTTTCGGGCTATGTTTTTCACGCGAAATGTGTAATGTTTCAGATCGGTCGTTAACCACCTAACAATGTCGCCATGCAACATTCTCGCTGGTCCGTTTCAATGATACACCTAGAGCGCACAGATCATCACAATTAAATAAGGGAGTAAAAATAATTACTAAACTTTATCAGTTTCATATTTTATTCCGGAGAAGTGGAGCCTCCACCCAAGCATTACATTAAATTATGGTGTTTCGCTTTCAACCAGTTTAAATTCATGTGTGAACGGTTTTATGCTTGAATTCATGGTAATATTTCCAAAAGATATACATTCCATTAAATCCGTATAAGAAATCACTACTTTACACTTGTATCCCTAAAAGATTCTTAATGCACACAAAATGAAGCCCCAGTAAGACTAAAACGCCTTGTCTGTGCCCTACTTTTTATGGTAGAAATTGAAAATAATGATATATCGTCGGGGAGTTTTCTTTGGACAAAAGAGCAAAATTTTACTCTATACGGTGCCGTAAATGCACAGAACCGTCGCATATTGTATTCCACTCCGCTACGTGTTGTGCAGGACCATCCCTTGAACTCGGCTTACCCTGTATGTGACTGTGTGGTGTGGTTTCGCAAGCTCCTTCATCGTCGGTTCGTTTTCCTTCGTGGAGATCACACCTCGTGGGCCTATTTGGTGTACATCTGCACGTTATAATGACCTCCTTGTGCAACTCTGATTCCATATTTGCAATAACGTAAGTGTGTCTCACCGCTATTTTCATGTAAGATGGAGCGACACCACATATTGCTTTCCAGACGAAAGAGTTGTTTCGGGAAACCTTCGCTAACGACTGCCTCATCTCTAGGCAATTTCAAAACGTGTGACCTTTCAGCGCCGCCGACCTAAATCGATGAGACTTGTGGATCTGAGGATATCTGAAAGGTCGTCTTTGCCAGGGATGTATCCGTACTCTTCCTGATGCGAAGCACAGCATACTGTGCCGTGGCGGCGGTATTCCCGATCGATTCTCGATCGTTGGGCCTCCGAGTGGTGTTTCTTTCTCCGTTGCGGGGCGCCCCCTGGCGGCGGGTGGCGCCGTCTCTGCCCGGTGGCGTGTTGTGTGCGCGGGCAGTCAAGTTTCGCATTGCCTTTTGAGTTGGGCGGTGGGTCCCTCCGCGCTGTCGCTGGCCGGGGCTGGTGTTACTTGCAGCTCCCCGGGTCGGTGGTTGGAGTCGTCGCCTGACTACCGGCTTTCCTGCCCTGTCTGACTGCGCCTTGCTGAGGTCTGGGTGACGATACTCGTGCTGGATCATCTTTCTCGCAGCGATATCCCTGGACTCCGCCTTGGCAGGAGCTTGTGGCTGGTCTGTTCCCGGATATAGATCACAGGGGAGTACTTTTCCGTCCTCGGAAGTTTGGTGCTGTTTGTGTGTTTCAGCGTGCTATGGCTAAGAAGATTATCTTCGTTGTTATGATTGTGTCGGAAACGTGGTAGTTCCCGTCCAGTGGGTCGGTCGGCCCCGTGACGAATTTTTTTTTTTTTTTTTCACCCTGCCTGTCCTATCTCCCTGGCTTAAGGTTGGCTCCTCTGTGCCCGCGCGTGAGTGTGTCTGTGGGTGATCGTTTCCTGACTTGTTTACTGTGTCTTGCCGACTTCTCTGCATAGACTGCCGAATCTGTAATTTGGTCTATGCCATGTTTTAGTGGCTTCAAGTTGGTTCGCACACTCCCTTTCGTAATGACATCTGTGCACCTATGAGATTGAATAATGTTTTGAACTATTGTAAGCTGGCGGTTGTCGCCGTGTGTGTTAAATTTTAACTTGTATTTGAGTTTTGGTGTAATTGCATTTTGTTAACTGAGCTAATTTTATCTTGCCTACTGCTGCGATGTCACAAATGTTAAAATCTAGCATCGGGCTACTTGTGAATTTTTATGTTGATAACTGTTGCAGCATTTTAGTGTAATGATTTATCTTTTACGTTTTGGGGAAATTTTATCTTGGCAAATCCTTGGGTTAAATTGTGCAACTTGTGTCTATGATCTATGGAAATGTTCGGGTGGATTGCACTTTCTCGTTAGGCCTATCACTTATTGTTTTACTAAAGCCATTAAGGGATATTTGTTGAAAGATTTTTTTTAATTTAACAATCATAAATTTAATCTTACCTGTGAAGCCATATTTGTGGAGAGTTGTTATTTAAATCTCATTTTCTTCCCAGCTTGCCCTTTGCTACTATGTTAAAAGTGTTTGTTCTTTTGATTAATCGCAGCTGCTTGTCTTAAAGAACTAAAGCTGATTTTGAAAGATTGAAAATTAGTGTAACTGTTCACTCCAATAAAGCCAGCCTGTTAAAAGAAAAATTTTGGTGCTACCATTTGTTTCCCCCTTGTTCCCCTACCACGGCTAACATACAACGACGTATCACTCTGATTACATTGGATATACTGCGAGCAATTGCTGACCGTGCCATGTTACGAATGCAGCGCGTTGCCACATCGGGAGACCGTATTGAACTCATGTTGTAACTTGTGACCGTATCCTAATAGACGTGCCAGTATAACCGTTTCCTTTTCCTGCATCAACATTACATTCTGACTGCTTACAGCACCGTACTTTCACCTGGTGGCAGAAAGTTGAGCGATTATTTTTTTTCATCACACTCCGCGTGCGCAACGGTTGATGAACTTACGTACGATGTTTCAGCCTCCTACAACGTATATAAGCCGCACTACAGCACTAAGTGTTGCTCAGTGGCAAAGTGCAAGTCTGTCAGTTGGACTTCACTTTTGCGTCTTGTGTGTTCCTGATACAGCCATGTTATTCAACTGGCAAAGAGGATCTACGCTCTAATGTGGATTTCGAGCCAACTGTTGTTCCTGGAGACTCTTCACATCGCCGAGAGCTGAAGACTAGATTAAAGGCAAACTGAAAATTTCCGTGGCCTGCACAGGATTCAATGTCACCACCTCTCGGTTCACCGAGACGTGCTTTACCACTATACAAGAAGAAACGACATGTAGTAACAATAATTCCTTTACATCAATAATTAGTTCATCGCTTTAGTGTAGCATCCAAGAAACTGCAATGCAGAGAGGTGTTTGTTAGAAATTTTTGCCTGCCCAAAAGAGATGAAGCATCTTGCAAACATGATCGAATTAACTTGGTACTTATACATGTTACATAACTGATTACAGCTGCATGTCTCTCTGACAGGTAGAATGGCCACCAGATTTCATAGGTGTTTTTCGTATTTAGTGTCGTTACCGGTTCTCTTAAGGTATAGAAGGGCAGCGAACAGCGTCAGACGCTGAATGATCACGGTCAAGGGCAGACAGATGCCACGTACTAGTATGAGACTGTGTTATCAGCAACTGTCAAAGTCTGAAAGGAACGTCAATTGGGTTCTTCTTTGACATTCGAACATAATCCAGATTTGTGGGCTATTCGGATGTGACAGTGGCCCGTCGTTTGACTGCAGGCGAACGCCAGGACAGGCATACTCCTTCTTAAGATTCGGCCGCGTCTGAGCAAGAGAGGAGCGCTTTGCCGTGGACAAAGCACATCGTAACCCCCCTACCTCTGCACCTGCTGCGACATAGTGTATCACCCCATACCTTTCGTCGGAGTCTATCAGCGTCCCAGGAGTAGGTCGCCTTTACCACCACAACACAAACGGCTTCCTATGGAGCGGTGCTGTGACTGGGAAGCATGGCCTGCTGCCAATTCAGCGATGAACAGCAATTTCGCGCTACCCTTGGTGACCATCGTCGGTGATAATGGAGGCTACCTTGGGAGGTGTCCCATTTTTCCGATGTTCTTACTCCTTGAGTCATGGCGTAGGGCGCATTCGTGTACGACTTCAGATCATGTATGTTGGTTATTGAGGGAACTCTGACGGCACAAACGTACCTCACGGACATCCTGGATTGACGTTTCATTGTTTTCGTCTCCCCTCCTTGGTGCTTCATTTTTTATGTCAGACTGTGTTCAGTGAGCAATATGGACTCGTTGGGTCGCCTGTTGACAAAGGAAAAACGTAGCGTTACTTTTCTAGTCGTACGTTCAATCGTGTGACTACGTCACAAGGTCTCCTACAACTACAAACGACACCATTTTTGAAAGATATGTAGCGAATGTTTCATACAAATCTTTTTCAATTGCATTAATGTAAGGCCGGAGTGGATTGTACTTCACCGATCAAAAATCGACTTGTTGAGAATGATTTGTTTTACACAAGTGTTGCTGGCAGGAGTGGCCGAGCGGTTCTAGGCGCTACACTCTGAAACCAAGCGACCGCTACGGTCGCAGGTTCGAGTCCTGCCTCGGGCACGGATGTGTGTAATGTCCTTAGATTAGTTAGGTGTAAGTAGTTCTAAGTTCTAGGGGACTGATGACCTCAGAAGTCCCATAGTGCTCAAAGCCATTTGAACCACACAAGTGCTGCCTGTAAATCAGCTGCCCCAATTTCATCAACGGGTTGAAGCCGAAGTCACAACTTCATAGAGTCAGAGTTGTAAGCCTTCTGACCGGATGGCATGCGTCTGATTCGTCAACCACAATTACGCGCTCATTTTTCTTGATAAGCCTTAAAACTCTATGCTGAAAATCTTTCCTCCTGTCCTGCACACTTCTCAGCATATAGTACGTTTACTTATAAAGTCAACGTGTGTGTGGACTATTACTTTTAGTTGTAATGGACTGCTTATCCCATTTTTTAAGTTTTAGAATTTGCTGCAGCTACAATTCTCACGACAAATTCTATTAATCCAATAATTTAAGAATTTCTGGTGATTTAACTGCAAATATTGATGAAGAACACGAGGGTCGTGCCGAAAGTAATGCCTCCTTTTTCTCTTAATGGAAACTACAGAAGATACATAAAGCGCAACAGCACAGCAAAACAGAGCAATATTTCAGCTATAGACTGTAATTTTTCCTCATAATCACCACCATTCGTTATGCACTTTTGCCAACGATGAACCAGAGCTCGCATGCCACGCTTGTAAAAATCGTAATCAGCTGAGGGCCACTTCCTTACAGCTTTGACAGCAGCATACGAGTCTTGAAAATCCTCGCCTCGTGGTCAGTATTTCAGAGGTTCAACGAGATGAAAGTCTGAAGATGGTAAATCAGGACTGTACGGTGGATGTGGTAAAACAGTCAAGCCGAATTCTGCAATGTGTTGCGTGGTCACAAAGCTGGTGTGGCGCCTGGCGTTATCATGTTGCAAGAGAGAGTTGGTCTTCTTGTCTTTTAAATTCGGGCTTTCAGCTTACACACAGACGTCTTGTAGTATGCTTAATTAACAGTTCCTCCAGAAGATCCGAAAGGAACACACTCTGGCTATCCCAAAATACTCCATATCACTTTGCCTGCACACGACTGTCTTGAATTTCTTCTTTGACGGAGAATTCGCATGTCGCCATTCCATGGACTGTCTTTTGTATTCCAGCTCGTAGTGGTGACACCACGTCTCATCTATAGTGACGATTCTGTTCGGAAAATTGTCACCTTCCACTTCATATCAGTCCAGCAAGTCCCGAAAAATTTCCAGTCCATCTCGCACAAACTTTTCGATAACCAAGGTGTTCCAACTTGTTTCCAAGGCATTACAGCCGATATTCAGCTATGCACACAATTCTCTGGTCCTTATCCGCCGATCAGCACGGATGCGTTGATCAGGACGCTCTTCATTTCTGGGGATGACATCTGAACAGGATCGACCGGGCAGGGGCTTGTCATGCACAACCTTTTCACCAGCTTGAAAATGCTCATGATGACTGTATCGGCTCCATACACCTTTAGCAAGTGTCGATGGATTTCAGTCGGCACAATTTCTTCAGTAGGGAGGAAATCAATTACACATCACCGTTTTATATGCGCGTCTGTACAGCATTTTGGAACTCTCCTCTGCTGGCGCCAACTACCGCACAACAACGGAACCACCTGAAAACGAAAGACGAAGGTTCAAGCATTAGTACTACACCAACGACATCTGGCGCGAACATCGTAAGTCACCACAAAAAAAATAGGAGGCATTACTTTCGGAACGACCCTCATATGTATTGCAGCGGTTAAGACAAAGAGGACCATGAGACATCATAGTAATTGGCTTGCAAATGCGCTTAAAATGACGCGGAAATATTGTGAGATGATCACTGCAGCGAGTAATTAAGTGATGTCCATGAATGTAATTACTAAAATTTTTATTGTTGACGATGGGAGGAAAAGCACCTACCTTCAAACGGTGCCCCCAAACCGCGTCATGCTCAGTCGTAGTTTCCACACCATATCTAGAAAGGAATTGTGATAACCGGTGCGTAGATCCAGCTGCTCGTATTTGATGACTTTTCATTTCATCAGGGGATGAAAGTCATTTTGGTGTACCAGAACTCAGTGCTGAGAAATTTCCGAGGTGCTGAACATTGTTCAGACGTTAATACATTTTAGTAGGTGAAACACGTGGAAATCGTGCAGTTTTGGGACATGTTGTGCCAGATTTACTTTTAATATCCGAGCTATTAACTTTTATTCACACACCGAAAATTTGTCTTAGAGAACCATTCATGTTTTGATTTTTCTCAGTAACTGGTTAACTGGGTAGTTATGCTTGGGAATTTTTTCAGAATACCAGGAACTTCCATTCAAGCTAAAACCCCGTCTTTGTTTTCTATCAAGTCTTTTATACAAAGAAACAAGTAAATGAGACGAACTCTTGTCACGTTATAAGCACTACTAAAAGTGTCCATAAATTTTCGTATTCCGCAACTTAAATTTATTTAGAGCATTTGGTTAACAATGTGTAGATTTTAATGTATGATCTGTTATAATAAAGAACGAGCTTAGTAGGGCAAAGACAGACTCTAAAGCAAATATGTATTCCAATAAATGGTGAATCCTGCTCCTTGAGTATCACATGGAACATCACGGTGAGTTCAAAAATTTAGCCGTAGGATAGAGTGTTGTACCTCGGAACACTTTTCAGACTTTAGCCTGTAATAGAAGTTTAGTGTATTGCCTTATTTAATTTTGAACTGATAGGATTGACTTTAACTGTACTATAATCTTACTCTTAAATAATAATTTAAAAAATAAATACTGCCGAAAAGTAAGATTTTCGAAGAATGAAAAACTGTTTCAAAGCACAACCTGGTCGTGTATCTAGTAATACATATTTTATTCTAATTTAAGTGTTTCAATCTGCAAAATATTGTCAGTACTGTATTTAGTGATCCATGTGGTATGGATTATTACTCTGCCTCACGGAAATACTCGTAAGTGAAATCAAATTAAGAAAAAGGGTTGTCAAACAACAGTTACAAGTTAAAAATATTTTGAAATAGAAGTCATTGACAATGAAAACAAATTCCCATTTTTAAGACAGAAAAATTTTTTAGTATGTTTATTTGCAAAATACCACGTGATCCATGGTAGGAGACCTTCCTTTTCAAGGAACAGGATGGCGCATGATTGACAAGTATTCCTTAACTGTCTACGCGTTATGTTCCAAGATGCTACTCTAGGCGAATGACTACCCCTTGAAGCAGATTTTAGGATCTCTTAATTGTGATATTATTTCCTCCTTACTCTTTAACATATAAACTACAGCATAAAACATAAATGAATGATTAAGTGAACTAGAAACTACAAAATGATAAATGTTGTTTATGCTTATACATTTATTGTATATTAAAACCTTTATATATCACAAACGTTTATGTATCAATGTCCAATGGAAATAAAGAGATACAAATAAATTTCCTTACTAATATTATTGATCAATTGCCCAAATCTGTCCTTTTTTATTTCTATGCGATCTAATATAAATAACCCGAGATAACTGATGTCTTCTAGGTAGCAAATACTAGAACACACTACTTTCAAAGATCATCACAGTGGTGTGCAACGTCAGCGGAAATAAAGTTACGTGATCACAGCTATTTGGCTTTATAACCCTAATAAGCTGAAACAATTAGCAGTATCACTGTATGTACTGCGTCCGATGCGTCAGAGTGATGATTATCATACACGTCTGCGATGATGGAAGAACTCCAGCCACTAAATATGAAAAAAAACCTCATTCAAACACTAGGACGCGCAGAAGGCGGTCCTCAGACTAGAATAATCTAATACTGTCTTCGCCTCTCTGTGTTCTACAGACGAGGAACGCGAACTCCCAGCGTCAAGGGCGGAATTCAGATAACGTCGCAATGTGAGTACAGACAGAAGAAGTGCTCTCAATCACTGAATGCTGAGTACTAACGACGACCACCTACGCAGAGGCGAAGTCCAGAATTGTATAAGTTCACAACAGTACAGTGCCTAACCGTTCACTAACTATAAAATGTCCTGAGAGCAAAGACAGCAATTCCGTCTGTACCAACAAAAGCTGATACTGTGCGACCGTCAGACATGGGCGCTCACTACGAAAGAAGATATCCTTCTCTGCACCGCTCGGCTTCCCCCCCCCCCTCCCCCCCCCCCCGCCACGTAATGCAGAAGGCGAACAATACTCTTGAAACCATGGAATATTCTCCTTCTCTACAGATTCTTCCTAACGCCTTAGTCTTTTGTTTGTCGTCCAGCGCGGAAAGTGTGCGAGGAAACACCTATTCCCGTTAATTAGGAATTCATACAAATGTATGCTTCTCAGTGTAGAAATCCTCGGAAATAACACAGACTGCGTGATTGCCGAGGTAACGCTTCCCCGTTCCTCTCTGTCGAGTTCAAGATTTCCAGCTTCCGAAGTATTATCTGGTTATCCTTCCGGCCTCGCTACGAAATGGCCGGTCGCCACTCTATTGTATTTCAGCGCTCAGGCACCCCGACCGTCCATCTTGGGCTACTTCCTGTGTTAATCAGGACCAATACACCTGTGCGGGCTTTCCCAACCGGTGCCTGAGTTACGCCTGCTGCTTCGTTTCCACAATCGTTCACACCTCTGCTAGTATAAGCAGTCATTCATTTCGCCGTTTGATAATAAAGAAAATCCATCAGCTTTCATGCAATAAGCGTTAACAACTATTTACAAGGTATACATGACAATGTCAGTCTTCTTTAAATATTCGCCGGCCGAAGTGGCCGTGCGGTTCTAGACGCTGCAGTCTGGAACCGCGAGACCGCTACGGTCGCAGGTTCGAATCCTGCCTCGGGCATGGATGTGTGTGATGTCCTCAGGTTAGTTAGGTTTAACTAGTTCTAAGTTCTAGGGGACTAATGACCTCAGAAGTTGAGTCCCATAGTGCTCAGAGCCATTTGAACCATTTTGAATTTAAAATATTCACATATACGGTTTACAATCTTTCAAATTATAGCTAACTCCGATTGTAAATCATGACAAAGTATGTAGCTGAGTCCTTGTAAGGTGCGAAATTGTAGCCACCGTACAATGTTACTAGTATCAAAAAATACAGAATTTCACTCATCGTAAAATTTTGTAACTGAATAATTAACTGTAGCTTCCAAATAGATTCAATGTATTGCACAGCATTTATATATGTAGAACTCTTAATATTTACAAACGCTGCACAAAACACAACCTCATGCGTGACAACAACAAAAACTGTCGGAAATGCCAGAAACTGCTTATGGCGATCTCTGGCGAGCGTTTCTTTATGTGGTTCTTAAGTTGGTCACTAGACTCAATCACAGACGGGAACCACCAAGCGTTCCTTGGTACACAGACCCCCGCGTACATCACCGTCTGCTGCAGTACATTTCGTATCTAAAATATTTTAGTTACACCTCACTTTGCTTTCTGTGAATGTCATCCTTAATTCAAAAAATAATTGTTATCATTAATATTTTAGAGGCTAGCTGTATAATACTACTTGTTAAGCAGTCCATCGTCGTGGAAACAGCTGTATTCACTATATGCTGTCTGTTACACTATATGCTGTCTATTACCCTTTTAGAGTTCACAGGCTCACCACCAACAGTGGACTATAGTAGTCCCTGATGAGTCTGCTACTCAGGTAATATCCAGTGACTAGTCCCCGCTCGAAGTTACTGAGCCCTTTTTATAGACCTATTTTTCGATTACTGCTTCTCTGTTCCTCTCTTTCCCTTTTTTTTTTAAGCGGCTCTGAGCACTAAGGGACTTAACATCTGAGGTCATCAGTCCCCTAGAACTACTTAAACCTAACTAATCTAAGGCATCACACACATCCATGCCCGAGACAGGATTAACTCGCGACAGTAGCGGTCGCGCGGTTCCGGACTGAAGCTCCTAGAATCGTTTTCTCTGTTGTCGGTATACTTTTGATCAGACAGTATACTCACATAATCATACACCCGTAGATCAGAACCACTCTGAATCGATAACACAGAAAATTACTTCATCTCAAATTCGGCAACCATCACGTGAAAAAGTAATATGGAAAATATTGCTTTACAAAATGCGTAGGACGTATGGCATAGAATGTCGTCTCGTAGAGAACTTGATTAACCAAAAAAAGGAAAATACAGAATAAGTCAGCAAATCAACTAATTAATATGAAAGTAAAGACAAAAAAGTTTGTTGTTACAGGCAAAGAAATTATTTTCCTATACTAAAGCAAAAAGCACACCGTAAATTAATTCTGCAGTCCAAATATGATTTAGCAACAACAATAATATTAGGTAGTGCATGCGAGGCCCACATGTTGCTGAAATATGGGTACAGCGAATGGAGTCCGTGGTCTAGATGTAGCGTCTTTTATTAGTGACCAAAACGTCGTTGGCCCCGGACTCCAACCCCGCCACGGCTGAAATTTTGAATAATAATCATCAGCATTGGCGGCCGAAGACTTCCGGAATAAGAAGTCACCCTCCTTCTGCCAACGGCCTTGTCAGAGGGCTGAGGAGAGGACACAGGTTGAGGGCACTCTCTTGTGGTGTAAAACTGCCATAAAAAGCCGAAGAATCAGCAATGTTCAACGCCATGAGGATGCAGAAGGCATTGGAAATCCATTACAGCCATGCAACGTGTATTCACGGAACACGTGGCCCGCAATTGAAAAGTGTCATGATGATTTCTCCACTGGCAAAAGATTCCGGAATAGTCCCCCATTCGGATCTCTGGGAGGGTACTGCCAAATGCGCATGAGAAAAAGACTGAATAATCAACAAAAGAATAACGTTCTACGACTCAGGGCCTAGAATGTCGGTAGTTTGAACGTGGTAGGGAAGCTATAAAATCTGAAAAGAGAAATTCAAAGGCCCAACCTACATATAGTTGGATCAGTGAAGTGAAATGCAAAGAAGACTAGTATTTCTGGTCAGATGAGTATATGGTATTATCAACAGCAGCAGAAAATGCTATAACGGGTGTAGGATTAGTTATGAATGTTAAGGTAGGGGAGAGGGTGAGTTACTGTGAATAGATCAGCGGTAAGATTGTTCAGAATTGACAGCAAACGAACAGTGACAAAGCTAGTCCTGGTAAATATGCCAACGTTGCAAGCTGAAGAAACTATACGACGATATTGAAAGAGCGATTCTGTACGAGAAGGGAGATGAAAATTTAATAGACATGGGGGACTTGGATACAGTTGTAGGAGAAGGAAAAGAAGAAAGGGTTACGGGAGAATATAGGCTTAGTACTAGGAATGAGCAGGAGATTGACTAATTGAGTTCTGTAATAGATTTCAAATAGCAATAGCGAATACTTTGTTCAAGAATCACAAGAGTAAGAGGTATACTTGGAAATGACCGAGAGATACGGGACGATTTCAGTTAGATTACCTCATGGTCAGACAGTCCGAAATCAGATAATGGATTGTAAGGCGTACCCAAGATCAGATATAGACTCAGATCACAATTTGGTAATGATGAAGAGTAGGCTGAAGTTTAAGAGGACAAACGAGCAAAGAAATGTAGTACAGAAGTACTGAGGCATGAAGAAACACGTTTGAAGTTCGCTGAGGCTACAGATACTGCGATAAAGAATAGCTCAACAGACAATTCGGTTGAAGAGGAATGGACATCTCTGAAAAGGGAAGTCACAGAAGCTGAAAACAAAAACATAGGTAGAAAGAATGTAACTGCAAAGAAACCATGGCTAACGGAAGAGTACTTCAGTTGATCGATGAAAGAAGGAAGTATGAAAATGTCCAGGGAGATACAGGAATACAGAAATACAAGTTATTTAGGAATGAAGTAAATAGAAAGTGGAGGGATCCTAAGGCGAAATGGCTAGATGAGAAACGTGAGGCAACTGAAAAAGAAATGATGGACTGACTGAGAATACAGAAATGTCAAGACAACCAGCGGTGAAGTTAAAAGCAAGAGTGGCTACATTGAGAGTGCAATGAAAATTCCACTGTTACATGCAGAGAGGGGAGTGGAAAGAGTACACTGAAGGTCTCTATGAGGGGAAAGATCTGTCAGATGTGATAGAAGAAGAAACAAGATACGATATAGAAGAGATAAGGGATCAAGTACCAGAAACAGAATGAAAAAGAGCTTTAGAAGACTTAAGATCAAATAATGCGGAAGGGATGGATAACATTCCATCAGAATTTCTAAAACCATTGAGGAAAGTGGCAACAAAACGACTATTCACGTTGTTGTGTGAAATGCATGAGTCTGGCGATGTGCCATTCGTGTTTCGGAAAAATATCATCGAGGATGCGTTTGATGACGATCAGTTTGTCTTTAGGAAAGTTAAAGGCACCAGAAAGGCAGTTCCGACTCTGCGTCTGATAATGGAAACAAGACTAAAGAAAACTCAAGACGCGTTCATAGGATTTATTGAACTGGAAAAAGCGTTCGACAATATAAAATAGTGGAAGATGTTCGAAATTCTGAGGAAAATAACGGTAAGCTATAGGGAGAGGCGGCTAACATACAACATGTAGAAGAGCCAAGAGAGAATAGTAAGAGTGGAAGACGAAGAACTAAATGCTCGAATTGAAAAGGGTGAAATACAGGGATGTAGTCTTTGGCCCCTACTTCGAAGAAGCAGTGGTGGAAATAAAAGAAAGGTTCAAGAGTGGAATAAAAATTAAAAGTGGAAGGATATCAACGATAAGATTCGCTGATGACATTGCTATCCTGAGTAAAAGTGAAGAAGAATTACAGGATATACTGAACGAAATGAATAATCTAACGAGTACAGAATATGGATTGAGAATAAATAAAAAAAGACGAAAGTAGTGAGAAGTATCAGAAATAAGAGCATGGAGAAACAGTGACAAGACGAAGGGACAGGATGATAAGACACCTGTTAAGACATCAGAGAATAACTTCCATGGTACTATAGGAAGCCAAAGAAAGCAATAACAGTAGAAGAAGACGGAGATTGGAATACACACAGCAAATAATTGAGGATGAAGTTTGCAAGTGCTACGGTGCGATGGAGAGATTGGCACAGGAGAAGTGCTCATGGCGGGCCATATCAAACCAGACTGAAGACTGATGACTGAAGGAAAAGAGAATTAAATAGCTACCGAACCACTATAGCACAGACTAAATATAAACAATCTGTTAAGATAGAAGCGTTGAGTGGAACGTGCTGAGTATTTTACTGGACATAGTTCCAAGTGATAATTTATTAATAAACATAGTATCATCATATTACACTTGCCGGCAAGAGTGATTTTTACATGCATCAGTCACGACCTAATTTAAGAAGAATTTCCGTTTGGTCACATCAGACAATAAGTTACACAAATATTTTATCTGTTCAGACACAAAAACATTCATAACTTAGTTCTCCATGCTTTAAAGAAATCTGAGACACATATTAGAACACACATGTAAAAGCCTATATCAAATTATTTCACAGATCTTAAGCGCTTCACATAGGCTCTGTGCAACAAGCACTCTAAATCTTAACACAGTATAACAGTCACCGTCAAATTGATCAATTATATCAAGATACATCAGAATTGGTTTTATCAGTCGAAGACATTTATAATGAATAAAAGGGAAACCATACTGCCTATTAATTCAAATAGGTGACCATCGAGGAAATATCTTGTCATCATAAGCCAACCCCCCATTTGTAGTAGATGGAATTACACTAGTGTACATAATTTAAGTCCGCAGCTCGTGGTGTAACGGTTAGCGTTGTTGCCTCCGTATCACGGGGTTTCGGGTTCGATTTCTTATCGCCTCGGGTTTTTGTGTGTTGTCTTCATTATTTCATCATCATTCAGGAACACAGCGCGACTGGACTGTGTAAATATTGGGAATTTGTTTGGGCATTGATAACCCCTCTGCTGAGCTCCCCGCAAACCAAAATCGTCACCATCATAAATGATTTAACAAGACACGAACTCACAGTAAAGGAGAACATTAACCCAATTCAATACATGACACGAATATGACCCAAAAGACGCCACTGACAGTGACAATGCCGTAATAAATGATAAGACACGATAAAGTATAGCGCTCATTCACTGACGAACCACACTGCCTCCTAATCCACGTCACTGTAAATTGAATAACACAATATACGCCCTCAATGTCGATTATACCCTAATACCCACATTCTAGTTGCTTGCACGCGGCAGTACAGAGGAAGACAGAGAAGTAGCCTCTACCAGAAGCGACGCTCGACGAACCACGACCAACTGACCATGACTTCACTCCGGCGATGACTGACGTGACGTCTACCTGTTCTCTTGCAACAGCAGCAAACCGTGCTAATATGTTTCCACCACGACCGCATCCATCCGAATGTCACAAAAATGGCATGAACCAGCGCACTGTACTTCGTATCTGGCAGAGAGGAGATGGCAGGCTGCGAGCCTGCACTCATTTCCTGTAATTGCTCAGCAGCCACTCCAGCAACGTGCTCTGTGCACGGCAGCGAACAAAGACAGGCCCAGAGCCCGCATTTGTTGCCGACATCTGCGCACAATCTGTCCGGACCCAATGCTTAGAGAAATCTAGACCTGCACCGGCAATATTTTTCCCCGATAGTTCGTTACATCGGTATGAAAACGGTGATATCGACTGCCGATATTCTTATTTTGTATATGAATGAAATTGTTCTTTCGAAATTGTAGTAGGATATAATTTTACTGTCACTGTGTGAAAGGAAGTCACTGGTTTTTGAAATTTCATCACGTCCAATCTTTCTCTTTGAAGCAAGTATATGTGGCACAAAAGAAGAACTCCAATTGAGGTGGGGATGGAAGAGGGGGGATGACGGTGGTGTGAATGGAATGGAATAACAAGATTCCCGATGTGAAGAAACAGCGGACCAGTTGCATTGAAAAACAATTTGTAACGCAACTACTCAGCTATTTCTTCACATCGATATTCTTCAAAAAGAGCTGCTGAAAATGATGAACAAAAATCTAAATGACAATATTCGTCATTGCGGTGGGCGGAGACGAGTGAGGGGAAATGGTGACGTAATCCGCAATCGGCGCTAGCAGCAGAAACTGAAACATTTAGATTCACCACGCAATTTTGATACTACAACTGCTAGATCGCTAGCGTTTGGGAAAAAAATAAAAAATAAAAAAACACAGGGAAGTCTACATGAAATGTTCCGGACAAACTCGGTATGTGACGAAACGAAACGAAGGACCCATCAGACACGTTTTATTGTGCCATTTGTCTGCAGTTACCATTGTTAGCAAAGTGGTTATCGCCAAACGTGAACGTGCATCGTTTTCCTTTCAATATTTTCTCTAAGGGGGAGGGGATAGGCAGGCTGCTTGCTTCTTAATTTACAAAATATCTATAATAAATCAATATCTAAACATACAGCTTTAAAATCAGCAGTATAATTACAATGTGCAGCCGATATTTTTATAGCCAGGTACGTCGATATTTTTCCACCGATATATGGATGTATATTTATACTGTTTTGATATATCGAGACGATAATGATACTTTTTCAAATATCGGTATGTCGGTCTCTAGAAATCTTTTGAAAATATCAAGAGTCCTACTACATACATAACAGCCAGCAAATAACAGACAGAGAGACGGAGTGCACGTGCTGCCAGCTGCCTACCATTGCCTACACGCCTTAGCGGCAACACCTCGTCAATGTTTATCCCCTGTATAATAGTACACCCTAGAATAGAAGTGTAGTTCAATATAGTACACATGAACTTGCAGCTGCACTGCCTGTAAGACAATCGTTCAAAGAAAAGCACTGAGTGATAAATTTGCTGGGACAACGTTAAAGAGAACTAAAGCCACAACCGGTTTTACTGTGAAACACCACTGGGACGTATCTCTCCCTCTCTTTCTCAGTGTGTGGCAGTGGACGACTTGCCCGGTAGGTAGAATTCACCTGTGTGCAGCTAGTCCAGTCCTCAGCAGCCCAGTCCTGGCAGTTGACACGAAGGTAGCTAGGAAGAGGAGGTATTCAGACTGTTTTACTTTGCATACATGCAATAGATACGAGCAACTGTCAGAGTTGAGTGGAGAGGAGCCTCGTGTAGCCGTAGATGTAGGTAACTTGCTGCAGTCCTCAGCAATTAGGAGGCCTAGGTTAGTTGCAAAGTCTAGTAGAAAGAAGGTTCTGCTGCTAGGTAGTTCCCACGGTAGGGGTGTGGGCCAGCAGTTGCAGGAAGTGTTGGGGAGTGAGTACCAGGTCACCAGCATTGTGAAGCCTAGTGCAGGGTTGGCTCAGGTGACTGAAAGCATAGGGGAGTTATGTAAGAATTTTATGAGAGAGGATCAGGTAGTGATAGTGGGTGGAGCAGGGAACAGTCTCGATAGGGACGGGGAATATGTCAGGGGTGACTTGGTTAAGATAGCTACTCAAACTGGTGGCACTAATGTGTATTTCGTGCAACTGTTTCAGCGTCATGATCAGCCTCACCTTAATGCGGCTGTTAGGCACGTTAATGTGGGCCTGGGGAGGGCACTGATGGCGGAGGGCATGGATCACATCTCAGTGGTGCCAGTTGGGTCTATCAGTAGACGGGGTTTCATTAGGCATGGCCTGCACCTCAATAGGTATGGGAAGGGGAGGCTGGCTGAGCTTATAGGTGACAGTGTAGTGGGTGGTGGTAGTGGTATCACTCATGGAAAAATTCCTGCAGTAGTTGGGGAGAGAGCTGAACCTTTTTTAGACTGAAGTCAGCTGATAGGTATACCTGCTTAAAGGAAGTGCCTCTAACTAAGGGCTCACCTCCAGAGGACGCAATGTTTCCAAGTAGAGAAGGCATTAGCATATTTCATCAAAATATAAGAGGTATTAGAGATAAAGTTAGTGAACTGCTAATAGATGTTAACTCTGAAATTATTGGTATATCAGAGCACCACTTAAATATTTTGATAATTCAGAGGCTTCCTTTACCAGGCTACAGATTAGCTGGCTGTTTCTCAAGGAGTTCCTTGCGGGGTGGGGGAGTGGCTCTGTACGTAAAAAACAGTATTTCATTCGAGTCCATAGACGTATCACGACACTGCACTGAACAGACATTTGAAAGTTGTGCAGGATTAGTTGAATTTAGTGAAACTAAACTTCTAATTGCTGTTGTTTATACGTCCCCTAACTCCGACTTCAGAGCATTTATGCTTAAGCTAGAGAGGGTTCTTGATTCACTTTGTAGAAAGTACCAGAAAGTAGTTATATGTGGTGACTTCAATATTAATTTTGTACATGATTGTGCAAGAAAAAGGCTGTTGGTAGATCTCCTAAATTCACATGATCTGATGTAAACTGTGTTTTTCTACAACTAGGGTGCAGGGGAACAGTAGCACAGTCATAGACAATATTTTTATTCATTCTTCATTACTAGATGGGCATTCTGTTAGCAAAAGGGTGAATGGCCTTTCAGACCATGATGCACAAATTTTAACACTAAAAGGTTTTTGACTCAAACCGACGTCATATTTAATTACAAACTACGTAGGAAAGTTAATCCAACAGCAATAGAGAGTTCTTCAAAACTTGTCAAGCAACAAGAGTGGCAAGATGTTTATAGTACAGAGAATATAGATGATAAAATCAATGTTTTCCATAACACATTTCTCAAGCTCTTTGAGAGTTGCTTTCCATTAGAACATTCTAAACGGGGTACTAGCAGTAATGGACAGCCCGGTTGGCTGACTAGTGGGCTAAGGATATCATGTAGAACAAAGCGGGAATTATATCAAAATGTTAGAAGTAGTCACAATCAAGCTACAGTAGCCCATTACAAACAGTATTGTAAGGTGCTTAAAAATGTTATTAGCAAGGCAAAAAGTATGTGGTATGCAAATAGAATAGCTAATTCACAGGATAAAATTAAAGCCATATGGTCAGTTGTGAAGGAAGTGTCTGGTCAGCAGCACAAGGTTGACGATATAAAGTCAGTTCACAGTAATAATATTTCTGTTACTGATAAATCAGATATATGTACAGTATTTAACAACCATTTTCTGAGCATTGTTGGTGAAATAAATAAAAATTTAGTTTCTACTGGGAATCATATAAATTTCTTAGCAAATGCCTTTCCGAGATTGACGTCTGAAATACTCCTCTGTGATACAGACAAGAGGGATATTGAGTCAATAATTAAATCACTGAAGACTAAGGACTCTCATGGTTATGATGGAGTGTCTAGTAGAATATTAAATTACTGTGTTGCACACGTTAGCCCTGTATTTAGCCATATTTGTTATTTTTCTTTTAGGAATGGTCAGTTTCCTGAGCAATTAAAGTACTCAGTAGTAAAGCCACTTTATAAAAAGGGAGAAAGGGATAATGTAGATAATTTTAGACCTATTTCTATGCCATCAGTGTTCGCAAAAGTTATCGAAAAGGCAGTGTATGTAAGGTTAATTGATCATTTTATATCACACGATTTGCTATCAAATGTACAGTTCGGCTTTAGAAGTCGTTTGACAACTGAAAATGCTATATTCTCTTTTCTCTGTGAGGTACTGTATGAGCTAAACAAAAAGTTTCGAACGCTTGGCGTATTTTTTGATTTAAGAAAGGCATTTGACTGTGTTGATCTCACAATATTGCTCCAGAAGTTGGACCATTACGGAATAAGCAGAGTAGCTCACTGTTGGTTCACCTCTTACTTTAGCAACAGGCAGCAAAAGGTTTTTATTCACAATGTTGATAACGGCTGTGATGTGGGATCTGAGTGGGGTACTGTCAAGTGGGGGGTGCCCCAGGGATCAGTGTTGGGGCCGCTCCTGTTCCTTATTTATATATATGATATGCCCTCTAGTATTATGGGTAACTCTAAAATATTTCTGTTTGCTGATGACACTAGCTTGGTAGTAAAGGATGTTGTGTGCAACATTGACTCGGTTTCAAGTAGTGCAGTACATCACCTCAGTTCATGGCTTGTAGAAAATAAACTAACGTTAAATCACAGTAAGACCCAGTTTTTACAGTTTCTAACACACAATTCAAGAAAACCTGACGTTTTAATCTCACAGAACAGGCATATGATTAGTGAAACTGAGCAGTTCAAATTCCTAGGTGTTCAAATAGATAGTAGCCCACGTTCAGGATCTTGTTCAAAGACTTAATACTGCCATTTTCACTATTCGAACGGTATCTTACAATTTTCCTCTCTAATTGCATGCAGTGAAAAGTCGCTATTCCTTCACATGCGCACTTCCCACGCAGCGTCTCTCGTCACCCGGGTGGTTCGGTGACAGGCGGGCTCTGCTGATCCGGAAAGGGTTAAGCCGACGGGTGTGAAGAAGACGGGTGTGAGGAAGTCGAGTAAATGCTTTGCAGACGCCGACATTGTCAAAAGACACGCCCGGAGGGGTCTGAAGTAGCGGCTGGGCTAGAGGTTCCGTTACTTCGCAGAAACTTAGCGAAAACACTTTCTGGCGGGCTACCAGCGAGGCGTGGGAATGACTTGTGTACCCAGGCAGTTGTGGCGGGAAAATTTCCGAACTTTCTGCAAAATAGTAACTGTGATTGGCCTGCTCAGGGCATAGCTCCGTGACGTAGCAAAATCAGCGCAGAAATTGGTGCCAAGAATCTCCATTGGTGGAATGGTAGTGCTCCGGCAATAGAGTGGAATTTTCCGCCGGTTTTCGAGTTGCTGATTGGAACGTTTAACCACGGCCGCTGTCGTGGGGGCGGGAATGTTGTGTGTTCGGCCTGTACGGATGCTCTAGGTAGTTGTCTCTCGCCTTTTGGTCGAGGACGTTGAAGCAACCAGCCATCGCCTCCGGTACGCCAGATCGTGTTCTGGCAGTTAAGAAGACAGTTTGGTAATGTATGTCCACAGCACCGGCAGATAGGGATTTTCCTAGGTGATAATCAGAGCTCAGCAGTGCGCGCCTGTTCGTCTTTTTCTAACTTTGTTCTGCCTTGAGTAGCAGCAATTAATGTTGGGTTAGCTGTGTGTCTCTCTTAAGATTTGAGTGGCAAGGAATTGGCTCCACATACTACTTCATCTTAAATCTCACAATCTACACTCCTGGAAATTGAAATAAGAACACCGTGAATTCATTGTCCCAGGAAGGGGAAACTTTATTGACACATTCCTGGGGTCAGATACATCACATGATCACACTGACAGAACCACAGGCACATAGACACAGGCAACAGAGCATGTACAATGTCGGCACTAGTACAGTGTATATCCACCTTTCGCAGCAATGCAGGCTGCTATTCTCCCATGGAGACGATCGTAGAGATGCTGGATGTAGTCCTGTGGAACGGCTTGCCATGCCATTTCCACCTGGCGTCTCAGTTGGACCAGCGTTCGTGCTGGACGTGCAGACCGCGTGAGACGACGCTTCATCCAGTCCCAAACATGCTCAATGGGGGACAGATCTGGAGATCTTGCTGGCCAGGGTAGTTGACTTACACCTTCTAGAGCACGTTGGGTGGCACGGGATACATGCGGACGTGCATTGTCCTGTTGGAACAGCAAGTTCCCTTGCCGGTCTAGGAATGGTAGAACGATGGGTTCGATGACGGTTTGGATGTACCGTGCACTATTCAGTGTCCCCTCGACGATCACCAGTGGTGTACGGCCAGTGTAGGAGATCGCTCCCCACACCATGATGCCGGGTGTTGGACCTGTGTGCCTCGGTCGTGTGCAGTCCTGATTGTGGCGCTCACCTGCACGGCGCCAAACATGCATACGACCATCATTGGCACCAAGGCAGAAGCGACTCTCATCGCTGAAGACGACACGTCTCCATTCGTCCCTCCATTCACGCCTGTCACGACACCACTGGAGGCGGGCTGCACGATGTTGGGGCGTGAGCGAAAGACGGCCTAACGGTGTGCGGGACCGTAGCCCAGCTTCATGGAGACGGTTGCGAATGGTCCTCGCCGATACCCCAGGAGCAACAGTGTCCCTAATTTGCTGGGAAGTGGCGGTGCGGTCCCCTACGGCACTGCGTAGGATCCTACAGTCTTGGCGTGCATCCGTGCGTCGCTGCGGTCCGGTCCCAGGTCGACGGGCACGTGCACCTTCCGCCGACCACTGGCGACAACATCGATGTACTGTGGAGACCTCACGCCCCACGTGTTGAGCAATTCGGCGGTACGTCCACCCGGCCTCCCGCATGCCCACTATACGCCCTCGCTCAAAGTCCGTCAACTGCACATACGGTTCACGTCCACGCTGTCGCGGCATGCTACCGGTGTTAAAGACTGCGATGGAGCTCCGTATGCCACGGCAAACTGGCTGACACTGACGGCGGCGGTGCACAAATGCTGCGCAGCTAGCGCCATTCGACAGCCAACACCGCGGTTCCTGGTGTGTCCGCTGTGCCGTGCGTGTGATCATTGCTTGTACAGCCCTCTCGCAGTGTCCGGAGCAAGTATGGTGGGTCTGACACACCGGTGTCAATGTGTTCTTTCTTCCATTTCCAGGAGTGTAGTTTAGGGACAACTTCACCTTCATAGCGTTTGTTTGAGTATCAAATTTGAGCCAGTTTGATGTATTATAAATGTTTCATGTGTTTTTGTTTATTATTTTGTGTCTACTCTTAACAAATCATATTGTTATTTTGGACAGAACTTTCATTCTGTTAATCGGTAGAGCAACCCCTCATTTCTCACTTTATTGAACTTATTTATCAAATTAAATTATTGCAGGTGCCAAACTCTTTTCTACTCCACTTGCAGGGTTGATTACTGTCAGTTTGCGTATATTTTTTAATCCATGTGCAACAGCAAAAGTCGGAGTTAGAATGGGGGGGGGGGGGCTCAAAGCATCATTTACATATGGAGATTCTAGAAGAATTTAGTGTTAGATACACTGCTTGCCCCAGCACCTCGCAATACTTCGACACGTAAATTACTCTACTTTGCTTATTTTCATTCACTTATGTCGTATGGCGCCGGCCGAAGTGGCCGTGCGGTTATAGGCGCTGCAGTCTGGAACCGCGAGGCCGCTACGGTCGCAGGTTTGAATCCTGCCTCGGGCATGGATGTATGTGGTGTCCTTAGGTTAGTTAGGTTTAACTAGTTCTAAGTTCTAGGGGACTAATGACCTCAGAAGTTGAGTCCGATAGTGCTCAGAGCGATTTGAACCATTTTGTCGTATGGTATTATGTTTTGGGGTAACTCTTCCCATTCTAGAAGGATATTTTTGGCTCAGAAACGGGCGGTTCGGGCAATAAGTGGTGTGAGTTCACGAACCTCTTGTCGACCTCTGTTCGCGAGTCTGAATTTTAACATTGGCCTCTCAATATGTATATTCCTTATTGTCGTTTCCTGTTACCAATATTAGTTTATTTCCAAGAATAAGCAGCTTTCACTCGGTTAATACTCGGCAGAAATCAAACCTCCATTTGGATCGGACTTCGTTAACTCTTGTGCAATAAGGTGTTCAGTATACTGCTGCATCCATTTTCAATAAGCTGCCACTCGAATTCAAAAATCTTAGTTGTAATCGAAACTGAAGAGTTTCCTCATGGGTCACTCCTTCTATTCTGTCGAGGGGTTCCTTGAAAAATTAACCTGATTCTTATTGTATTGCTGATAGCGTTTGCTTAAACTTGTGGACTCATTTTCTTTCAGGTTCATGAAAATTTATTTTATCTGTCATTACTTTTATGTTGTAAGTTTACATACTGATACGTTCTATGACCTTGGAGATTATCTCCTCAATTTGGTCCTACGGAACTTGACATGTAAATAAATAAATAAATAAATATACCGACAGCCACTGTTTGCGCTCTCACGTCCTAGGAAGCGATGTCGGCTTGTTGATAACAAATTACTACTAGCCACTAGGTCACGTCCGACCTCCACTCACTAGGCTGCCCCACTGATGGCCACGCAATTTGCAGGACCGTCCGTGTTGCGCAAGCGTGGTAACTACCTTCTACGCGCTCTTGGTTGTTCCCCAACAGACGGCTGCCATCCTCCAGCTGTTCCGCAGGAAAACACCAGATTGCATGGTCGGTCGAGCTTGTGAGACACAAGGCACCAGAAAATTCCTGTGCTGGCAACAAGACAACTCCGTATGGCCATCCCTTGCACCACTGGAATGAAGTGCACCACAAACAAACACCAATTGGACAGACAAGTCGCCAAAGGGGTGTCCAACTGGAAGACTTAGGCTGTTGAGCTACACGAAATTATTGTTAGTAGTGTTTGACATGCCAGCAGTGTATGGTCGGCATTGTCAATCTGTCGGTACGGCATAGTAAAAAAGCTTGCAACAGTCCCTCTATGTAAGCTGACGTATCTGTATATATTGAGGGGTCAATTTCAGAAAACCCAGACTAGTGAACGGGGGTTGAGAAGAGGTTCGCGAACTTATACCACTTATTGCTCGAGCCTTCCGTTTCTGAGCCAAAAATATGCTTTAGGAATGGGAAGAGTTTTCCCAAAATACAATACCATACGTCATAAGCGAATGAAAATAAGAAAAATAGACTGCTTTTGGTGTCGAACTATCACTTACTTCAGATACCGTTCGAATAATAAAAATAACAGCAATACCTCTTTGAACAAGATTCTAAATGGGGGCTTTCCACAACAGTTTACTATCTATCTGAACAGCTAGAAATTTGAACTATTCAGTTTCACTAATCATATGCCCATTCTGTGAAGTTAAGCATAGGGTTTTGTTGAATTGTGTGTTAGAAAATGCAAAAACTGAGTCTTACTGTGATTTAGCATTAATTTATTTTCCACAAGCCAAGAACTTTTGTCATGAACTGCGCTATTTGAAACAGTGCCAGTATTGCAGACAAGATCCTTTATTACGAAGCTAGTGTCATCTTCAAACACGAATATTTTAGTTCACCTGTAATACTAGAGGGTATATGATGTGTAAAAACAAAAGAACAGGAGTGGCCCCAGTACTGATTCCTGGGGCACCCACCATTTTACTATGCCCTACTCAAACCCCACATCATAGCCATTCTCAACACTGTGGACAAAGACATCTTGCTACCTGCTGTTAAGTTAAGAAGTGATCCATTTGTGAGCTACTCTCCGTATTCCATAATGGTCTAACTTCTGGAGCAAAATCTCGTGATCAACACAATGAAATATCTTAGTCAAATCAAAAAAGATGCCTAGTGTTCGAGACATTTTATTTAATCCATCCAGTTCCTCACAGAGAAAAGAGACTATAGCAGTTTCAGTTGCTGAACCACTTCTAAAAACGAAGTGTAAATTTGATAGCAAATTATCCTTACACACACAGCATTTCAATAACCTTAGCAAATACTGATGACGTAGAAATAGGTATAAAATTGTCTACAATATCCCTTTCTCTCTTTTTATTATGCGGCTTTACTACTGAGTTCCTTAATCGTACTCCATCATATCCGTGAGTCTTTAGTCTCGAGTGATTTAGTTACTGCTTCAATCTCCCCCTTGTCAGTAACGCAGAGGATTATTTCAGATATGAATCGGAGAAAGGCATTTTCCGAGAGAGATATTTGATTCCCCGCAGAAACTAGGTTTTTATTTAATTCTCCTGCAATTCTCAAAAAGTGGTTGTTAAATACTGCACATATATCTGACTTATCAGTAACAGAAATATATTTACTTCGAACTGACTTTATATCGTCGACCTTGTGCTGCTGCACAGACACCTCCTACGCGATTGACCATATGGTTTTAATTTTGTCCTGTGAATTAGCTATTCTATTTGCCTACCGCATACTCTTTGCCTCCTTAATAACAGATTTAAGCGCCTTAAAATACTCCAGAATGAGAATTTCCACTCTGCAGCGGAGTGTGCGCTGTTGTGAAACTTCCTAGCAGATTAAAACTGTGTGCCCGACCGAGACTCGAACTCGGGACCTTTACCTTTCGCGGGCAAGTGCTCTACCATCTGAGCTACCGAAGCACGACTCACGGCCGCTCCTCACAGCTTTGCTTCTGCCAGTAAGTTTGGAATGTAGGAGACAAGATACTGGCAGAAGTAAAGCTGTGAGGACCGAGCGTGAGTCGTGCTTCGGTAGCTCAGATGGTAGAGCACTTGCCCGCGAAAGGCAAAGGTCCCGAGTTCGAGTCTCGGTCGGGCACACAGTATTAATCTGCCAGAAAGTTTCACCTTAAAATACTGTTTGTAGTGGGCTACTTAGGTCGATTGGACCACTTCTAGCATTTTGATATACTTCGCACTTTGTTCTACATGCTGTCTTTATCCTCTTTATCCCACTAGTCAGTCACCCAGGCTTCCTTTTACTGATAGTACCGTGTCTAGAACGTTCAGCCGAGAGGGGTAGCCGAGCGGTCTGAGGCGTCTTGTCACGGTCCGCGAGGCTTCCCCCGTCGCAATTTCGAATCCTCCCTCGGGCATGGGTGTGTGTGTCATCGTTAGCTTAAGTAGTGTGTAACCTTAGGGATCTATGACCTCAGCAGTTTGGTCCCATAAGACCTTACCACAAATTTCCAAATTTCTATAGCGTTCTAATGGAAAGTAGCTTCCAAAGACCATGGGAAATGTGTTAAGGAAAATATTATATTTGTCATGTATGTTATCAGCACTATAAACATCCTGCCACCGTTGTTCTTTAACGTGGTTTATAAAACTCCCTATTGCTGCTGGATTAGCTTTTCTACGTAGTTTTTAATTACGTATAACATTTGTTTGAGTACAAAAACCTTTTAAAATTTGTGCATCATGCTCTGAAAGGCCATTCACCATTTTACTAACAGTAGGCCATCTAGCAATGAAGAATGAATAACAATATTGTCCATTGCTGTACTACTGTTCCCCTGCACCCTAGCTGGGGGAAACACAGTCTGCATCAGATCGTATGAATTTAGGAGATCTTCCAAGATCCTTTTTCTTGCACAATCACATACAAAATTAATACTGAAGTTACCACGTGTAACAACTTCCTATAAAGTGAATCTCCAGCTTCAACAGAAATGCTTTGAAGTAAGAGTTAGAGGACCTATAAACAACAACAATTAGACGTTTAGTTTCACTAAATTCGGTTGCCACTGTACAACATTCAAATACCTGCAGTGAAGTGATATGTCTACAGACTCAAATGGAATACTGTTTTTTAGGTACATGGCCACTCCCCCACTCCGCTAACAGTTCCTTGAAACACACCCAGCTAATTTGTATCCTGGTACAGTAAGCCACTGAATTGTCACATTATCAATAATGTCAGACTCACCATCTATAAGCAGTTCACTACACTTATCTCTAATACCTCTTGTATTTTGATGAAATAGGTGTGTCCCTTGAATTAACCAACTTACTTTGCAGTATTATATATTATATCCTTCATCCAAATCCATCAACAACTCAGTGGAATAATGTATACCACTTCAGAAATTGGCACACATTAAATGTAATATTCATACCATCAATCATGTGTGCAAGTTTAGCACACACTGCTTCTTGATGTACTGAAAAATGAATCCCGTCTATTGATCGTTGAAATTTTTTGCTTTTCTGTAGCAACTAAATCTTTAAATTACTTCTGCGTGGTATTGTAATGTCGTTTCGTAGCTACTTTGCAGTACCTATCGCTTATGCTACTGCATAATATATGTGCTACTACAAAATATGTGTTGAGAAATCTCGTCCCTCTCTTCTGTCTTTTCCGTTAATTTTTAAAAGCTTGTGTCAGAAGATCGCTAGACTGCCCCCTTATGTGCAAACACCACCTGGACCTGTGAACGTCCTTCATACCATGAACAATATCGAAGGTTAAACAGCGCTGTCACCACGATTATGTCGAACTGAAGCGAGTTGTGCCGGCAGATGCCATAGCCCAATGCTAAATGTACAATCTCACTGTACGGGGTACTTCCGAGAGGGACCGAGAAGCGTCGAGACAGGCCGATCCTCTTCCCGAATACGGTCCGCGCTTCGGCTTCGCGTGGTTGGCCCTGGTGTAATGGCTGTACGATTTTCTACAGGAAGGTTTCTATCACAGAAAGTTCTTCAGCTCCGCCACGAAGGCACTTCTCCAGTGTATATTTCCAATTTCACATGCATTGACGATAAATAATCGTTGCCAGGTCTTCACAGGGACCTACACTCCTGGAAATTGAAATAAGAACACCGTGAATTCATTGTCCCAGGAAGGAGAAACTTTATTGACACATTCCTGGGGTCAGATACATCACATGATCACACTGACAGAACCACAGGCACATAGACACAGGCAACAGAGCATGTACAATGTCGGCACTAGTACAGTGTATATCCACCTTTCGCAGCAATGCAGGCTGCTATTCTCCCATGGAGACGATCGTAGAGATGCTGGATGTAGTCCTGTGGAACGGCTTGCCATGCCATTTCCACCTGGCGCCTCAGTTGGACCAGCGTTCGTGCTGGACGTGCAGACCGCGTGAGACGACGCTTCATCCAGTCCCAAACATGCTCAATGGGGGACAGATCCGGAGATCTTGCTGGCCAGGGTAGTTGACTTACACCTTCTAGAGCACGTTGGGTGGCACGGGATACATGCGGACGTGCATTGTCCTGTTGGAACAGCAAGTTCCCTTGCCGGTCTAGGAATGGTAGAACGATGGGTTCGATGACGGTTTGGATGTACCGTGCACTATTCAGTGTCCCCTCGACGATCACCAGTGGTGTACGGCCAGTGTAGCAGATCGCTCCCCACACCATGATGCCGGGTGTTGGCCCTGTGTGCCTCGGTCGTATGCAGTCCTGATCGTGGCGCTCACCTGCACGGCGCCAAACACGCATACGACCATCATTGGCACCAAGGCAGAAGCGACTCTCATCGCTGAAGACGACACGTCTCCATTCGTCCCTCCATTCACGCCTGTCGCGACACCACTGGAGGCGGGCTGCACGATGTTGGGGCGTGAGCGGAAGACGGCCTAACGGTGTGCGGGACCGTAGCCCAGCTTCATGGAGACGGTTGCGAATGGTCCTCGCCGATACCCCAGGAGCAACAGTGTCCCTAATTTGCTGGGAAGTGGCGGTGCGGTCCCCTACGGCACTGCGTAGGATCCTACGGTCTTGGCGTACATCCGTGCGTCGCTGCGGTCCGGTCCCAGGTCGACGGGCACGTGCACCTTCCGCCGACCACTGGCGACAACATCGATGTACTGTGGAGACCTTACGCCCCACGTGTTGAGCAATTCGGCGGTACGTCCACCCGGCCTCCCGCTTGCCCACTATACGCCCTCGCTCAAAGTCCGTCAACTGCACATACGGTTCACGTCCACGCTGTCGCGGCATGCTACCAGTGTTAAAGACTGCGATGGAGCTCCGTATGCCACGGCAAACTGGCTGACACTGACGGCGGCGGTGCACAAATGCTGCGCAGCTAGCGCCATTCGACGGCCAACACCGCGGTTCCTGCTGTGTCCGCTGTGCCGTGCGTGTGATCATTGCTTGTACAGCCCTCTCGCAGTGTCCGGAGCAAATATGGTGGGTCTGACACACCGGTGTCAATGTGTTCTTTTTTCCATTTCCAGGAGTGTATTTTGCTGTCAAAAATCACGAGTTGATAACCTCTGCTAGCCGTTAGAACTGATACACCAAGTGGCATACAACAAACAGTCATGAAGTGTACTACATGAGCGAAATGCACTTCTTTACAGCAAAACAACTATCCACACAGACAGTTCGACGACGTCTAGAAAACCACGAACTGTCAAAACGACGGCTGCCTTTGATGTGGGTGCAGAGAGATGTGCCAGCAAAGGTCTAGATCTCCATCTGCATAGATACCTCGCAAGTTACCATACACTGCGTGGCGGAGAGTACCCTGTACATCTACGCCTACATCCATACTACGCAAGCCAACTGACGGTGTGTGGCGGAGGGTACGTTGAGTACCTCAATCGGTTCTCCCTTCTATTCCAGTCTCGTATTGTTCGTGTAAAGAAAGATTGTCGGTATGCCTCTGCGTGGGCTCTAATCTATCCGATTTTATCCTCATGGTCTCCTCGCGAGATATACGTAGGAGGGAGCAATATACTGCTTGACTCCTCAGTGAACGTATGTTCTCGAAACTTCAACAAAAGGCCGTACCGAGCTACTGAGTGTCTCTCTTACAGAGTCTTCCACTGAAGTTTATCTATCACCTCCGTAACGCTTTCGCGATTACTAAATGATCCTGTAACGAAGCGTGCTGCTCTCCGTTGGATCTTCTCTATCTTTTCTATCAACCCTATCTGGTACGGATCCCATATCGGTGAGCAGTATTCAAGCAGTGGGCGAACAAGTGTACTGTAACCTACTTCCTTTGCTTTCGGACTGCATTTCCTTAGGATTCTTAGGATGAATCTCAGTATGGCATCTGCTTTACCGACGACTAATTCTATATGGACAATCCATTTTAAATCACTCCTAATGCCTACTCCAGATAATTTATGGAATTAGCTGCTTCCAGTTGCTGACCTGCTATATTGTAGCTAAATGATAAAGGATCTTTCTTTCTTTGTATTCGCAGCACATTACACTGGTCTACATATAGATTCAATTGTCATTCTCTGCACCATGCTTCAATTCGGTGCAGATCCTCCTGCATTTCAGTACAATTTTCCATTGTTACAACCTCTCGATGTACCACAGCATCATCCGCAAAAAGCCTCAGTGAACTTCCGATGTCATCCACAACGTCATTTATGTACATTGTGAATAGCAACGGTCCTTCGACACTCCCCTGCGGCACACCTGAAATCACTCTTACTTTGGAAGACGTCACTCCATTGAGAATGACATGCTGCGTTCTGTTATCTTGGAACTCTTCAACCCAATCACACAATTGGTCTGATAGTCCATCTGCTCTTACTTTGTTCATTAAACGACTTTGGAGAACTGTATCAAACGCCTTGCGGAAGTCAAGAAACACGGTATCTACCTGGGAACCCGTGTCTATGGCCCTCTGAGTATTGTGGACGAATAGCGCGAGCTGGGTTTCACACGATGGTCTTTTTCGAGACTCATGGTGATTCCTACAGAGTAGATTTCAAGTTTCCAGAAAAGTCATTATACTCGAACAGAATACGCGTTCCAAAATTTTACAACTGATCGACGTTAGAGATATAGGTCTATAGTTGTGCACATCTGTACGACGTTCCTTCTTGAAAACGGGGATGACGTATGCCCTTTTCCAATCTTTTGAAACGCTAGGCTCTTCTAGAGACCTACGGTACACCGCTGCAAGAAGGGGGGCAAGTTTCTTCGCGTACTCTGTGTAAAATTGAACTGGTATCCCATCAAGTCCAACGGCATTTCCTCTTTTGAGCGATTTTAATTGTTTTTCTCCCCCTCTGTCATCTATTTCGATATCTACCATTTTGTCATCTGTGCGACAATCTAGAGAAGGAACTACAGTGCAGTCTTCCTCTGTGAAACAACTTTCGAAAAGGACATTTAGTATTTCAGCCTTTAGTCTGCTATCCTCTGTCTCAGTTCCATTTTTATCACAGAGTGTCTGGACATTTTGTTTTGTTCCACCTACCACTTTGAAATAAGACGAAAATTTCTTAGGATTTTCTGCCAAGTCAGTACATAGAACTTTACTTTTGAATTCGTTGAACGCCTCTCGCATAGCCCTCCCCACATTACATTTCGCTTCGTGTAATTTTTGTTTGTCTGCAAGGCTTTGGGTATGTTTATGTTTGCTGTGAAGTTCCCTTTGCTTCCGTAGCAGTTTTCTAACTCGGTTGTTGTACCACGGTGGCTTTTTTCCATCTCTTGCGATCTTGCTTGGCACGTACTCATCTAATGCATATTGTACGATGGTTTTGAACTTTGTCCACTGATCCTCAACACTGTCTGTACTTGAGATAAAACTTTTGTGTTGAGCTGCTGCAGTTCTTGAAGACTGGAGAGCTGTTGCGATACACCTTAGACTTGAGCGCTCCCCTCACCATGTAATCGCACACTGAGAGGTCAGTGTGCGTTGCCACAGTGTAATATCTCTTTATATTCTACTAATTGTTCCTGCACAATTCCGTGAGTGGATTACGTTTCCTACTTGACCATCTATATACTCGCAGAATCGATGCGCAAAGTAGTACAGTACCATTACTATTCCATGTGTGCATAATTGCTCTTTATAATATTCTGTCTGGTGTGTTGAGGGGACTTCTAGGATCCTCTCCGTGCCGAATAGCAGCATTGAATAACTGTAATTTTGCTATCGAGATTACTGGAAGAAAGAGATTGAAAATATATTGTATGCTACTCAAGAAAATATATACTGAGCATTTACATCAAAGGTGTGTAAGGAATTTCATTATATATGTATTCTCTAATTGGAAATTTGCACGGAGGTATCGTTTTGTTGGTAATCAGAAGGGAACTCCCGATGAATTGGAAACGAACCTGGAATATTAGATCCAAGAGCTCCATTATTTCATCGGATAATTAAAGTCTATCAAAGCAAACTTTCCGCTTGATCTGAGGTTTCCCACTGACTATGCAACGCAAGAAACCAAGACATTTTAGTTACACAGGATTGCAGATCGCTTCGAATCATCGAGACTGCGGACAAGGTGAGTCGTTGTCCGATTCCGACTAAACAAGTAAAGCTTAATTATAACTTCCTTGAGCGGCTGTGATGACTGTGATATGGCTGCTTATGAATGAGATCATTAATAAAATACTAATAATTAACTTTCTTCGTCACCAGCAACCAGTGGCCGGCCGTGGTGGCCAAGCGGTTAAAGGCGCTACAGTCTGGAACCGCGCGACCGCTACGGTCGCAGGTTCGAATCCTGCCTCGGGCATGGGTGTGTGTGATTTCCTTAGGTTGTTTACGTTTAAGTAGTTCTAAGTTCTAGGGGACTGATGACCTTAGAAGTTAAGTCCCATAGTGCTCAGAGCCATTTGAACCATTTGAACCAGCAACCAGTATAAACACAATATTAATTAAAATTATAACAGCGAATACCCGTTCATTCACTGTGAGTAACACCGTTCCCTTTGCACTGCTCCACTCCCACTGACACAGCCCGTATTACGCTCTGAACCGCTGTGGATCACCTGACGGGTGTACAAATGATATTTGCCTCACGGGATTTGGTTATATGCACACATTCACGGTGCGATCGTATCCACTCGTCCGGGGCTCTTTAATTTGTCTTATCCTGTACGTCCTTTGCACGTTGTGTATGTCAGTATGTGTCTGTACCAAATTATTCCTGAAGAGCAGTTAGATAGCGTTATCATTTTTTCTTGCTCACCGTTTACGTACCGAATGGAGTGTGTATATTTTGTCAGGGAACTTTCATGCTCGCTAGTTTAAACATTTTTATATTAAGTTCTCCTTCATCCAAGCTCAGTCGGACACGATAGCAAACCGGATTCGCGATATTGTTGATGGCAGAGATGGCAGCCCTGTGAACCAAATTTCTCACTGACCACGGTTTCTAATGACCTACGAACGTATACTTTATAGGGACGATAAGTAAAACTTTGCCATTTGGTATTGGCGCCGGTGTTTTAATTTTATTAATCTGCAGTGCACTTACATTTGGTGCACTCATCGGGTGGCGGAGATTTGTTTCCCGGGGAGGGGGGGGGGGGTCATGCAATTGTGAAATATAACTGGATAGTTGCAGATATTTGTGAAATCGTATTGTAGATGGGCGGTTGCTTGTGGTTCGTGGATAACGTACCGATAGGAGAATTGGACGGTGACGGGGAAGAGATTTGCGTGGTGGTATGCGCTGACGGTCTGGGCGCGAAGTATGTCAAGTGGGCCGTCACTCACACGGGCAGCTCCAGCAGGTGCGGCGGGCAACCACAAGTGGCTGCCGCGCTGTGGCGGGGGCGGGGGCACCGCTGCCAATCAATGATGGCGTGCCGTGTGGCGTGGCCCACTGTTTGCAGAGTCAACACGGCGGGATCAGCCGGCGATCGATGGGCCCTGCAGCCTGCGGCGTGGGCCGAGCGGGCCGCTCCGCAAGTCTCGCGAGCGGCCGCCTGGTGGGTTGCGAAGGGGGCCGCGTCTCCACCGCTTCCTAGCAACGGCTGCTGAGCCTCGCAGGTGTTGAGTACTGATTTGGGATCATAAACAACCCCTGCTAATTAAATAAATTACAGATTTACTAACGACTCATCGCCTAGATGTCGACTTCACATTCACGCCTATGGAGGGTGGTCCATTGATACTGACCAGGCCAAATAGCTCACGAAATAAGCGTCAAAAAAAACTACAAAGAACGAAACTCGTCTAGCTTGAAGGGGGAAACCAGATGGCGCTATAGTTAACCCGCTAGATGGCGTTGCCGTAGGTCAAACGGATATCAACTGCGTTTTTTTAAGTAGGAACCCCCATCCATTATTACAGATTCGTGTAGTACGTAAATAAATATGAATGTTTTAGTTGGATCACTTTCTTCACTTTGTGACAGATGGCGCTGTAATAGTCACAAAAGTATAAGTACGTGGTACCACGTAACATTCCGCCAGTGTGGACGGTATTTGCTTCATGATACATTATGACTCCGGTCTAGGCATCCTCCACTAAAGACCGCACAGGCTCTGCACCAAACCAACTTCAAAATAAATGACCGATGGAAAGAGGAATGGGAGAGCAGAACAGTAGTAAACTGCCACAGTATGCCATGCATCTTTAGTAAACCAAAAGGATTTGATTGCCCTCGCAAAGTTTGGTCAACTCTTAATCGTATCAGAACCAACTGTGGGAGATGTGCCGACTCCTTACACAGATGGGGTAAACTTCCTTCGGCCGCTTGCGACTGTGGCGCTGAGAGACAGACGGTCAAACACATCGTGCAGGAATGCCCACTAAGGGCATACGAGGGTGACCCACAAGATTTCCTAATGGCGACCCAAGAGGCAATCGACTATTTACTATCTAAGCTGGACGTCTGCTTGTGACTGGTCTTCTGTGAGTGTAACTTTACAATTGGCGGTGTCCTTATATACAAACTGTTATTTATTGCTCTGTTTATACATATGTGATTTTTTTTAAAAAAATCGTGTTGTTTCTGTAATTTTTACTGTGATGTTATGAGCCATACGCTAAATAAATAAATAAATAAATCCCTGATAAAATAGACCGTTTACTAATTGCGGAAAAGGTCGATATCGTGTTGATGTATGGCTATTGTGGTGAAAATGCCGAATGGGGGTGTGCTATGTCTGCTGCTCGGTATCCTGGACGACATCATCCAAGTGTCCGGACCGTTCGCCGGATAGTTACGTTATTTAAGGAAACAGGAAGTGTTCAGCCACATGTGAAACGTCATCCACGACCTGCAACAAATGATTATGCCCAAGTAGGTGTTTTAGCTGCTGTCGCGGCTAATTCGCACATCAGTACCAGACTAATTGCGCGAGAATCGGCAATCTCAAAAACGTCGGTGTTGAGAATGCTACATCAACATCGATTGTACACGTACCATATTTCTATGCACCAGGAATTGCATGGCGACGAATTTTAATGTCGTGTACAGTTCTACCACGGGGCACAAGAGAAATTACGGGACGATGACAGATTTTTTGCACGCGTTCTATTTAGCGACGAAGCGTCATTCACCAACAGCGGGAACGTAAACCGGCATAATATGCACTATTGGGCAACGGAAAATCCACGATGGCTGCGACAAGTGTAACATCAGCGACCCTGGCGGGTAAATGTATGGTGCGTCATTATGGGAGGAAGGATAATTGGCTCCCGTTTTATAGATGGCAATCTAAATGGTGTAATGTATGCTGATTTCCCACGTAATTTTCTACCGATGTTACTACAAGATTTTTCACTGCATGACAGAATGGCGATCTACTTCCAACATGATGGATGTCTGGCACATGGATCGCGTGCGGTTGAAGCGGTATTGAATAGCATATTTCATGACAGGTGGATTGGTCGTCGAAGCCCATACCATGGCCTGCGCGTTCACCGGATCTGACGTCCCCGGATTTCCTTCTGTGGGGAAAGTTGAAGGATATTTGCTATCGTGATCCTCCGACAACGCTTGGCAACATGCGTCAATGCATGTGCGAACATTATGGAAGGCGAACTACTCGCTGTTGAGAGGAATGTCGCTACACATATTGCCAAATGCATTGAGATTGATGGATACCATTTTGAACATTTATTGCATTAATGTGGTATTTACAGGTAATCACGCTGTAAGAGCATGCGTTCTCGGAAATGATAAGTTCCAAAATGTACATGTATCACATTGGAACAACCGAAATGAAATGTTCAAACGTACCTACGTCCTGTATTTTAATTTAAAAAACCTACCTGTTACCAACTGTTCGTTTAAAATTGTGAGCCATGTGTTTGTGACTTTTGCAGTGCCATCTGTCACAAAGCGAAAAAAGTGGTCCAAGTAAATCATTCATATTTCTTTACGTAGTACACGAATATGTAATAAAAAATGGGAGCTCCATTTAAAAAAACGCAGTTGATATCCGTTAGACATTAGTCTATGGCTCAAAATTATATAGGGTAGGATCACAAACCGTCGCAAAACAATTAATTCTCTACAGTAAAAATAAAAAAAAATTAAATGTAGTGCAAATTTTGAGTAAGTAAGCGGACGATTAGAGGGTTGGATTCCCTCACTTCCTCATCGAGGACTCGCACTGCCTGGGCTACTCTCAGGGTGTATCTTCGACGTGGAGGAGCCCCAACCGTGCCTGTCGTGTTGTTGCCCGTCTGCACGCCGTCACTGCTACCCTCCGCTGCCGCCGCCGCCACCGTCTCTCGGTGCTCGCCGCTTCTTCTGCCGCCGCCGCTGCCGCCGTCTCTCGGTGTTCGCTGCTGCCTGCAATCATGGACGCCCCAACTACCACCATCATCTACACCTCCCCTTCACCTGCCCCCACTGTAATGTCATGGAGTGCTTCCTCTGGGATTAACCCATCTCATCCACCTCCACTACTCAATGTCTCCTTCCCGTGTATCTCCTCTCCATCGCTGTATCCCCACCTGTATGTCGCTCCTGCTTCTACCCCTGCTACTGCACCTGCTGCTGCTACTGCTCCTGCCTCTGCCCCTGCTACCAACCCCCCGCCCGCTCTTGTCGCCCGCCGAGACGACTTTCCCCCTCTCCCCCCTGCAACTACCACTGCTTCCCCTGCCCGAGTCACCGCCCGCCACGCCACAGTCGCCGCCACAGAGCGCCCTACCATCTCATCCGGTGCTACTGCCTCACAGGAGGGCCCTGCCTCCCACCACCTCCCCATCCATCCAGTCCCTCATCCCTCCTCCCAGGCAACACCCGCCAAAAAATCTTCCAAACAGCCCAGTGGCGACCTCTCCTCTACTCCCTCATCCAAAAAGCCATTGCCCGCCCCACCTCCCACTGACCCCGCTATGGATACCACCCCACCACCCTCCTCTCCAGCCCCCTCGCCTTATACCTTTGTCCTAGCCAACCCTGATCCGAAATTCCTGGATGCCCGCACCCTCACCCTTGAAATCCGGAAGTACATCTCCAGTGCACCCATCACCCAACTTATCCCTCGCAGAGACTCTGTTCTCATTGAGTCTCCCTCTCCATCCTTCAATACTGATCTCTTCTAGCGCCTTCCCCGCATCACCTTTGGGCTCCATTCGTTACATACTCCTCTCCTCGGCAGCCCCAACCACCTCGTCGTCCGCCGACCCTTACTGCTGTCATCACAAAACTCAACCCTGTGGTCACGAAGGCTGAGGTGTTGGCGGAGCTGAATGCCCACCCACCCTGGAAGTCCGCTCCGCCCACCTTATTTACAACTCCTCTGGTCCTACTTTCCTCATGTGTATATTTACAGAGTCCGCCTCCTCCATCGACCACCTCCTCACGCAGGGAGCCCTGATTTTCAATCGCCACCACCCTGTTGACCTGTCCCATTCCCCTCCTCAATCCTACCGCTGCCAGCATTGTTTTCTGTACAATGACCACCTCACCCAAAACTGCAAGAACCCACACACCTGCCCCCATTGTAAAGCCTCCCACTTCCTTAAACAGTGTCCCAACCTCGCCTGCCCCCCGTCCTGCAACACCTGCAATGAACCTCACCCCACCTATTCCTCCAAATGCAAGGCCAAGCCCCCTACCACCAACCCTGAACTTACTATCCCCATTCGCCCCATTGATGCACCCATCCACCCTAACAATTCCCTCCACCCTCCCCCTACAGCAGAAGACATCATCTGGTTCTTCACCATCGTTCTGCAGAACATCCACCCCTTCCAGTACCCCCACACACTCCAGCAGATTTCCCTTGCCGCCTGCTTCGTTTTCCACTTAAACACCTACGCCACCCACAACCAGGCCCACTTTACCTTCACCCACCTAGACACCCTTGTTTAAGCCCCTCTCTCCCCTTCCTGCACCCTTCCCACCTCCAACGACCTGGTGCATCAACAGTATCGTCTCCTCTACCTCAACATTTGCTCTCTAACCTGCAAACAAATACCTCTTCGTATATACCCTGTCCCAGCACCAGGTTGACTCCTTCATCCTTAATGAAACCTTCCTCCAACCCCACCATATTGTCCGCACCTCCCCTTATCTCCTTCACCACACTGACAATCCCCTTCCCCTAGCCCAAGGCGGGGTTGTTACTGGCCACCTCAGGCATCTCCCTGTCTAGCCACAAACCCTCCTCAATGACCCGACCAAACACCTTCTCCTCAGCCTATTTTTTCCCTCCCTCACCATCACCTGTGCCACTATCTATATCCTCCCCACAACTCCTCTCCCCTTTGACTTCATTTCCCATGTTGACCATACCTTCTCCACCTATGTGATCGCCGCTGACCTCAACATCCACAGCCGTGACCCTGCCACCCTTCGGCGGTGGCATCAGTTCCTTGCCATCCTCCATGGTGACCTTGTTCCTCTCCCACAGCACACCCATCCTGAAAGTAACTCCACCCCCGATGTTATCCTCGCTTCCCCCAACCTCCTTGGTCGCATCGTCGTTGCTGTCCTCGATCCCGTTGGTAGTGACCATCTCCCTGTCCTTCTCACCATCTCCTCTACCCATCCCGCCACTGCAGCCACCCACCCAGCTGCCCCTCCAATGTCTGTCCATGACTACCATGTGCCCATTGGGATGCCCACTGGGAATCCATTGCCTTACAGGTCGAAAGCCACCCCCTCAGCTTTGACCACCCTGATGACATCACCCATGCTTCTTCCTTCCTTCAGAAGACCATCATTGACGCTGTGGAGGCTCATGTCCCTACCAAACTCATCCACTCTCACCGCCCTACGCTTCTTCTACAGGCTGACCTTCTTCTGCATGAATCCCGCAGGCTCTACCGCTCCTTCCGCCGCACTCGTGACCGGGATACTCTCACCCACCACTGGCTATTACAGGGACATATCCGGAACCTCCTTACAGCAAAGAAACGCTGGGACTGGCGCCAGACATCCACACGCCTCAACTCCACCCTCCCTGTCAACTCCTCCAAGTACTGGTCAGCCTTCCACTGCCTTACTGGTAGCCATCCTACCCCGCATTACCCCATCCTCCATGACGATCGACCCTTGCCTGACAACCTCAGTAAGGCTAACCACTTTGATTCCCACCTATCTGAGGTCTTCTCCATTCCTGACGATCCCCATTTTGATTACTCTCTCTTCCCCACTGTCCTTGACTGCACTGACACCTCTGTCCACCTGCTCGCCCCTAGCTTCCAGTACTTGGGTAGGTTACCCCCCTCAGACATCAATACTCCCATCACCACACAAGACATCACACTCCTCCTCCACTCCAAACGCAACACCGCCCCTGGTCATGATGGCATCACCTACCATCACCTGAAGGAATCCTCTCCATCCTTCCTGTCTGTCCTTGCTACCCTGTACAATGTCCTTCTCTCCACTGGATTTTACCCTGACCTGTGGAAGACTTCCCATGTCCTGCTGTTCCCTAAACCTAACAAACCCCCCTCTGATACCTTTTCCTATCGTCCAATCTGCTTCACCTCCTTGTTCAGTAAGGTCTTCGAGGCCATCCTCTCTCGCCGTATTCACCACCACCTTAACCAGCATCGCCTCCTTCCTCTTACTCAATCTGGCTTCCAGCCTTCCTTCTCCGCCAACGACCAGCTCCTTAACCTTACCAATCTTCTTTCCCTCCAACTTAACTCCCGTCGCTCTGCTATCTTTGTTTCCCTTGATCTCCAGAACGCCTATGACCATGTCTGGCATCTCGGGCTTCTCTTCAAACTCCAGACCTATGCTCTCCCCATCAACTTCGTCCGTCTCGTTGCTTCCTTCCTCTCCCATCGTCCCTCCTATGTGACTATCCACAATTCCAACTCCCGTACTTTCTATCCCTCTGCTGGCGTGCCCCAAGGTTCTGTCCTTTCCCCTCTCCTCTATCTCTTGTACACTGCTGATATGCCCAAACCTCCCCCTCCTGTTCATCTTCTCCAGTTCACGGATGACGCCGCCTTCCTTGCCCTTTATCCTACCCTTCAACGGTCACAACGTACCCTCCAAACCCACCTTGACCAATTCACACTTGGTGCAACCAGTGGTTCCTCTGTGTTAATCCCTCCAAGACCCAGGCGATCATCATAGGCTGCACCACCCGCTCCTTCCGCCTCCATGATTTCTACCTCACCATTTATGGCTGTCCTATCCACCTCACTCCTACCCTCAAATACCTTGGCCTCACACTCGACAGCCACCTCACCTGGACTCCCCATCTCCTTACCATCCAAAACAAAGCTCACAACCACCGCCACCTCCTGAAACTCCTGTCCGGCTGGACGTTGGGTCTGGATGCTTCCACCATCCTTCACACCTACAAATCCTTGATCCGCCCCATCCTCTGTTATGCAAGCATTGCTTGGAGTTCCGCACCTCCCTGATCTATAAAGCCCTCCAAATCGTCGAACGCCATGCACTCCGCCTCGCCTTGTGCATCTGCCTTTCGTCCCCCACATGCATCCTCTATGACCTTGTCCCCTTGCCCCACCTTCTCCTTTTCCTTGAACACATCCGCACACTATATATTGTCCGCCGCCTTGATCCCCATCACTCCCTGGTGTCTCCCCTCCTCTCCACCCCCAACCAGTTGCCGCACCTTTATCGTTGTGTCCCACCCTCTCTCCATCTCCACACCCTCCATCTCCTTTCCCAACACAACTTCCACTGTCTACCCCTCCCGGATGATGAGCTTCACCCTGACATCTACCCTTCCTACCAACTCTAACCCCATCTTCCTGCCTCCTCCTCAGGGCTCCCTCTCCTCTTCCTCCCTCCTCCTGAGCGGCTTCCCATTCCTACTCCCCCTCCATCTCTTGTGCCTCCTTTCAGTGTCTCTGCGCTCCCTCCTGCCCTGTTTTCCCTCTTCCTCTCCCGCCCCACGTGTCTCCTGCCTCTTCATGAACCCACTGATGCCCCTCCTCTCTTCATCCCACCGCTTCCCCTGCTGCCCCATGCGCCCCCCCCCCCCTTTTCCATCCTCTCTGCCCTTTCCCTCAGGCGGTTCCGCCTGGCAGTTTTATTCTTTGTCGAGTGTGCTCCATGTGGGTTTTAAGTGTGTTGTTCCGGAGTGTTTTTACTACTGTGGCCGACTTTTAACGTGTGCATGTCCATTCAGCGTCTTCTCTGAGTTTTGAGACTAGCCAACTGTGTTTTTTAACTTTCTGGTGACTTTTAACTGTCCTCCATGAATGTCTCCGTGTTAGTCTATTTTTTACCTCCATTTTCTCCCATTATTCTGTTTTAAGTTCCCCTTTCTTGCCTTATGTATGTAACATTTTATTCTTATTTGAAGTTCTTATGTCACTCGGCTGAAGAGCGGCGGATTGTGCTGCTGACAGCCCTCCCCTGCCCACAATAAAGAAAAAAAGAAGTAAGTGGAGTCAATGTGAGTGTTTAAACTGTATATAGTGAAGCTTATAACGGAAGCACCCGTCATCGATTACATTGGGGATGGAGTAGTGACGTTTTGTGGGTGGGGGCTGGTTGCCTAGAAGAGAGAGAAGACCCAGGTGTGCTCTACTTGAAATTTAAGGGTAAAAACCGTCAAAACTACTGTTTTAAGCTTTTTTGATACTTTAAAATATCAAACAATTGCAAAACTGTATTTTATTTCAGCCAAAAATGTTTTAAAATTCTTGAAAGGTGTAGCATTCACAACCTTCTTCTGAGTAATTTCTTTTATACAATTGTTAACAGACAGTAACAAGCTCATAAGCGTTTTTTTTAACACAGAGCTGATAAATTAAAAGCAAGTAAGTACAGTTATTCCCACTCAAACCTCCTCGATTTCAAAGACCAAGGGAAAAAGAAGAACACAGTAGATATTAGAGTGTAAAATGCACCATATTGTAGAGCATCTCAAAGAATTTATTTATTTATCATCAATACACCTCTACATGTGAACCATTTGTAGCATGAAGAATATCGAGTTTATATTCAATTTCTTGCCAAGTTCTTTGTAACATTTCCTCTGTTATTGTTGCAATCGCATTAGTGATGTGATGTCGTATCGTAGCAATATCGTCCACTTTAGTCGCATGCACGCGGTCCTTCACGATTCCCCACATGAAGAAATCAAGCGCCGTAATGTCGGGCGAAATTGGTGGTCAGGCAGTGGGTCCTCCGCGTCCGATCCAACGATTGGGAAATTTCCTATCCAGGAAATTCCGAACAGCCATTGACCAATGCGGTGGAGCTCTGTCTTGTTGAAATATGATGTTGGGTTGCAAGTATTGTATTTGAAAGTACACAAACTGGTCCAACATGTTTAGATGCACTGACCCATTTAATGTTTGTCCCCCAAAGAAGAATGGTCCAACAATCCTGTCGTGCATTAGCCCGCACCAGACATTTGGTTTAGGGCTATCACGAACATGTTCAATGAACCCCAGATCCGAACATTATGCCGAATAACCCTACCTGATATATGAAAGATTGCCTCATATGAGAATAAACATCTTTCCAGGAAGCTGGCATCCACATCAGTACGCTGCAGCGTATCAGGAGAAAATTGTTGTCGGCGTGGTTTGTCGTTCGGCGTCAAGTGATGCAGAATTCGCACTTTCTAAGCACACATACGAAGACGCTGGTGAACTACACGATGCAGTGTTGATAGAGCTACATCAAGTTGCCTAGATGCTTGACGAATTGACTCACGTGGGCCTCTGAGAAACGTTTGTCTGATGTCTTTCACTGTCTCTTCTGAAACTCCGTAACTTACACCGCCAGAACGTTTCAGAACGCTTTCTGTTGCCAGAAACTTCTATACCATTCCTTAGTTGTTTTCACATCAGGTGGATCACTTTCACACCCACGACGATAATTTCTTTGCACAGTAATCGGTGATTTAGTTTCTGCAAACCACACTACTTCTCGCGCTGTGGAGTGTGGAGTTGCCATTATCACTTCACACGACCATTCTGACCTCTGGGACGATACTTGGCACTTCTGAGGCAAAAATATAAATTCTTTTAGATGCTCTACAATGTGGTGCATTTTTCATTGTCATATCTACTGTGGTTTTTCTCTCCTGGGTCCTCGAAAGCAGGGAGGTTTGAGTGGGACACCCTGTAAAATGTTTTTAAACTATAGTTCCCAATTTGTTGAGAGTTACATTTCTGCCAGTTTAGTTCATTAATATATAAACGCTTATATTTTGAAAATTATAGTTGTAAAGCGTGTTGCTGTAGCAGACCGGGAAGCCGTGCTAATGTTTCGCGCCCATAATTCTCACAGGAGGGGGAGCACAAGTCAAATACGGGTAGTACATTCTTTCGGGCATACAAAATAAGACAGCTTGGGGAATACTGAATTAGATGACTAACTCCACTGTTCAAGGCTCTAAATTCGCGTGCTTAACTTTGGCGGCCCCCCTCCCCCTTTTAATCCGCCCTTGGATTTCACGTTGGGCCTGCTACCTACCAGGCACTACCAGGAGCGATCTACGATCTAGGGAAATGTCATTTCCATGTCGCCAGTTCCTTCAGCCGTTATTTTTAATGGATTATTCCTGATGGTGCGGTTGTTTTTTTATCGCAGCAGCTCGTCGTTTATCTCCAAGAGGCTTTTACCCCACACCTCAGAAAATATCAGAGGAGGAATCTAGAATCAAACCTGGGTACTTACATACTAAAGGCAGCGATGTTACGGAGGCGATCCTAAACATTAACGATAGTGACGATTATAATTTCAAATCAAATTATTTGTTTAAAAAAGTGCAAGTCATTTTGCGCTGAAAACTGTTGACAAAACAACCAAGCTGTCATCAGATGTATATTGCTTTACTAAATTTCACTAAATAAAGAAACTGGTTTCTTTCGAAGACCTATTACTCTTTTTGTCAAGATACTTAAGGAAAATTGTAGAATTTACAACACAAAATCACTCCATATCCCGTCACGAAATCTTCTCCTATCTCCAAGAAACACTGCTGGAATCCCTCCACTTTGCGTGTCTCTCAGCTAGCACAGCTATCTAAGTCGTCATTTACTGTCGCTTGTAATGCCTCGCCTTCTGTAGTAACTACTCTTAATACAACCTAAAATTTAATATTTTCGAGCATGTTTGTTGCTTTACATAACCGGTGTCATATATGAAGCGCGCTAGACGAGGTGTTCTTCTTCTTATTATTATTTTATCTTACTATTTATTTACTTTTATTTTAATATTTGTTAGCTCTCGTTTAATTATTTCTTATTTAATGATACAGCAATCGGTCGCAAGCTTACTTAATCCCTTCACCGCAATTTTCGTATTACAATTAAAGTACGATAACTAGTTTCGGTCTTTCAAAACGTATAAAAGCGGTGAATATGCGTTGGAAAGCACCATTAGCTGTCGTTATGTAATGACAATGACAGTAGGTAATATAATCGAAAACCGGCCAGGTTGTAGAGCTCAATCTCGCAGGATGACGCTAATACAAGAAAATAGCGGGTTTCATGAATAAAAGTAGCATGAAAAGCTCATTATTTGTAATACTGTAGGAGGCGTTACAGTGAGAACGGTATATACAAAGGTTCCAAAAATCCACAATTGTTGCTTACTCTATTTCACTGTAACATCTGCTATACTATTGCAAATAATGAGCTTCTGATGTAACTGTCACTCATGCATCTCGCCATTTTCCTGTGAGATTACGCTCTACGACCTGGCCTGTTCACTGTTAAATTACTTACTGTCACTCTCACTGCATAACGACATCTAATGCTGCTTTCCAACGCATATTCACCGCTTTTGTACGTTTTGCACGATCTGAGGATAGTTGCAGATTGCAGCCGAAAATGGTTATCGTATTACTGTATAACTGTAATATGAAAATTATTGTCTAGGCATTAAAAATTTTTTCTTTAAAAATTTTTATTTAATGAATCACACTACGCCGCAGTTTCATCCCTGGCAATGTCAGGATTCACTAATTGCTTCTTTTTGTAAGATATAAATAAATGCTCTTGTGGGTCCGTACTTACATTGACCATTTCAGGATACTTGAGCAGCCCGGACTAAGCACTCTGTGTTCCAGCTCAGTACTATTGGCAGTGCTCAACCGTCTGCAGCTGCCCATTCCTGTGGTTTTTCCTAGTCCTTTCCTATGTGACGAACACTTTACTCATCACCCTAAACCCATCTAGCACTCATAGCTGACCCTGAAATAACACCTGTAACTACCTTTGCTGCGATTTCACAGCACACTTAAAACCAACGAAGGCGTACACTCTCTTAAATTCTCTCACTCGACAAAATTTCCGCAAAAGGTCAAAATATTGTTCAACACTTAGATTTAAAACTGGGAGAAACTTCCCTTTATTAAAAAAAAATCCATGTGGAATACTGACATCTTTACAACGTGATGAGCGAAAGACGTAACTTCAAAAACCAGTAGCAGATTCATTTGACTCGTCCTTGAGCCCACAGGGAACTGGGTTATAGACCAGTGATCTAGACATCAGTTCACGGAATAAAAGATCGCCTGGCTAAACGTTAGTCGTACCCTTAAATGTCAAACCGATTACTTTGAAAGCTAGCGGTGGTAAGTGGCGCAAATGCAGAAATCCGCCGACTTAAGCGATTTTGACAAAAGCCAGATGGTTGTTGCCGAATGACTGGGAGCGAGAATCTTGTAAACGGTAAAGCTGGTCGGCTGTTCGCGTGCTACTGTCGTGACCATCTGTGGAAAGTGGTTGAAGTATGCTGAAATCACGAGTGGGCGACAAGAAGTTGGACGTCTGTACGTCATAACTGAACATAGGGATCAGAGGCTTGACCGCTCTCTAAAGCAGGATGGGTGGCTATCTGTGGCAGATCTGACGACAGAGTACAGTGCTGGTACAGGCAAAAGTGTTTTGGGGCTCACCGTTCAGCTCACAGTGTTGAACATGGTGCTCCTCAGCAGAGGACTTCTACGTGGGTACTCAAAGTACTCTCCACCACACATCGTCAGGTGCCTTGCCGAGTATAGATGTAGATGTAGATGTACGTGTTCCCATGTTGACCCAAAAATATCGTCAGTTTACACTGGGCACGGGATCATCTAGATTGGACCGCGAATCAATGGAATAGTGTTGCTTGGTCGGATGAATCCCGTTTGTTGTTAAACCAGGTCGATGGTCGGTCCTGATGCGCCGTCATCTAGGCGAACGTTTGCTCGAAGCATGCAGCATGCCACGGACATGAGCCGGTGGGAGCAGTATTACATTATGGGGTACATTCACTTGAGTTTCCGTTCAAAAATGGCTCTGAGCACTATGGGACTCAACATCTTAGGTCATAAGTCCCCTAGAACTTAGAACTACTTAAACCTAACTAACCTAAGGACATCACACACACCCATGCCCGAGGCAGGATTCGAACCTGCGACCGTAGCAGTCCCGCGGTTCCGGACTGCAGCGCCAGAACCGCTAGACCACCGCGGCCGGCGGAGTTTCCGTGGGACCTGCGATAGTAAGCACGATGACACCTGTGGACTACGTGTATATTATTAGGGAGCAGCTGTAACCTCTTGTGCTTCATGTCTGCTCCAACAGCGGTGGCATCTTCCAGCAGGATAACTCCCTGTGTCACAAGGCCAAAACTGTGCTGCAATCATTTGAGTAGCGTGATAGTTAACTCACTTTGATGTCTTGGCCATCAAATTCGGCTTATCCTGAATCCGATGAAACCCGACTGGGACGCCATTTGGCGCCAGTTCCGGGACCACAAACCAACCGCCCTTAAATTATGGGAAGTATGGACCTGTGCGTAGGTATCTGGTACCACAAACCTCAGGAAACCTATCAAGTGCTGTCGAATCAAATACACTCAGAATCAATGCTGAATAGCGTTCCAGAGGTGGACCCACACGCTTTTAAGGTTTTCATAATAAGTGGTCATAATATTGTGGATCATCAGCGTGTATATGTGTATCACTATCCCTTGACTTTTGTCACCTCATTTGATTTCACGCGCTTTTCCATTTTAATGTTGGAACTAGAAGCCCCCCCCCCTGCGTCTCCCCCCCCCCCACCAGATATTCCTAACTGTGTTTCTCCGCTGTCCTTGTACTTGTTGTCCTGCTATTGGCTGGAAGGAACTGGGCTTCATGATAGATTTTCAGTTGTTCGCTCTAGCCTTTGTGAGAGAGAATGAAAAGCGGTATGGATAAAAAAACGTTTTCCAACGGTCGGGCATCACAGCAAAACTTAATGAGCCACTTTGATAGGTTTCCTAATAAATAGGTTACCTAATAACCAATTTTCAATAACCAACTTTACTTTACCACAATAACGGCATTCGTATCTGTAACAGAACATCATATTTTTGGACGTATGTTTTCAGTCCCTTGATTTCAACAAACAGGTTCAAGAGCTTTCGCGTGTCTGTTGGGCAACAGCTGGAACTGGAAATACGTAGACTGGAACTTAAATAGTGGCAACAATGCTTTGGAGACACTATGCAATGGAATCTACTATCGTCGCTGATACGTTGTTGACATACCTACCTTACCTCCGAGGAAATGGACTCGCCTATCCCATGTCACCGGCGTGCGCACAATGGAGGGAAACACTGTCACTTGTCAGCGAGCGGTCTAACGTAACGGTGTCACTGCGTTTTCGAAACAGGAACAATTGAGTTGGATCCAGATTGAGTGTGCCAGAGTTCGTACAGCACGACAGTGTCATCAAGGTCTTCAAGAGGTGTACGGGGAATCGCCATTGCCGCACAGTGGCACGTTGGGTAAAATCCTTCAACGAAGGTCGGAAAACTGTGACAGACATGCATCGGGTAGGTCGTCATAGCGTCTCTGAAAAAGAAGTGTATGCTGTGGCCGTGTTAGTGGACAGTGATCGACGCCGTAATGTTTCGTGCGATCGCCCACGAGACCGGATTAGCGCATACGACTGTGCTTCGCATCCTGAAGGAACGCCTGGGTATGCGAAAAATTCCACCACGATGGGCTCTGCATGTCTTTACGGAATTGCAGAAATGGATGAGTTACGACACTGCTCAGAAGCAATTGGAGCGCTTTGAGCGCGAAGAAGAGGCTTTCTTACGCCTTCCGCCTATCATAACACTGGATGCGACATGGGCCACATCGTTTGAGACAAAACTGAAACGCCAATCCAACGAAAGGCGTCATTATGGGTGGCCGCGAAAGTCGAAAGTGCGTCAGAGCCCCAGTACGGTAATTCTCGTGTACGGCTCTGATGGTGTTATCAAAAACGGTTCAAATGGCTATGAGTACTATGGGACTTAACATCTGAGGTCATCAGTTCCCTGTAACTTAGAACCACATAAACCTAACTAACCTAAGGACATCACACACATCCATGCCCGAGGCAGGATTCGAACCTGCGACCGTAGCGTTCCTCCACGGCAGACCGTCAGTGCACAGTATTACTGCTCGTTTTTGGAGCATCACCTGCGACCAGTTTTGCGAAAGAAGCGGAGACACTTTCTGCGCAACCCACCCATTATTTTTCACGACAACGCGCGGGCGCATACACCGCAAGCTGTGGCTGCTCTGTTCGGTCGAATGCCGGACATTTGCCACGCCGGACATTTGCCACGCCGGACATTTGCCACACTTGCCCCTAGCCAGGTAGCGATCCCTCAGGTAAGGGACGCCCTTCCTCGTACTACTCCGGTCCGCTTTCAAACCACCGTCTCCACAACTTACTCGATACAACCAGTACGTAAGGGACCTTCTTCTTCGACATCTTGGCGAAATACAGAGCTTCTTTTCCGAAATCGAAATATTTATAACTTCTGGGAAACGAAAGCAATACCGACGGTTATGTCAGTATGTAATTAGTTCTGCCAAGTATAAATATAGATTCCTCAGTCTGTACGGTAGCTTCCTTTCACGCTTACTGATTGCGATAGAAGCAGTCCATCACCATGGGAGCAACAAAAAAGGAACGATGTAAGGAGAATGCGAATGTACGCTAATCATTTCTTTTTGATCACTGCATTTGTGCCTACTTTAATTACTACAACTGCATGCCCAAAACACAATGACGAAAGAAGAAATGTGTATGTGAATGTTTGAGAAGAAGAATGACATACTCTATATTAATTTACTCTCTAAAATGCCCTTGTGGTGAAACATTAGTTAATAAAGTGTAGCGGGACAATGTTCAAAACATGACTGAAAATACTCGTACGTTCACTAAATAGAGATAAGAACATCTATGATTGACATGTCATCTAAAGTCGACGTGCAATTTTAAAATATAAGAAATAAGCAAATGAAGTAATACAGAGTGCTATGCTTGTAACGTACGTTGTTGTTCTACATTGTTTAGCTCTGGTATTTACGGGGTCACAGAGAAAGCATTCTAGGTTTTGGAGCGAGAAGCTGTAATTGTAATGATCTGCACTGCAACAGAAACAAGAAGCACAACTTAAGGTAATAAATAAATAAATGGCTCTGAGCACTATGGGACTCAACTGCTGTGGTCATAAGTCCTCTAGAACTTAGAACTACTTAAACCTAACTAACCTAATGACAGCACACAACACCCAGCCATCACGAGGCAGAGAAAATCCCTGACCCCGCCGGGAATCGAACCCGGGAACCCGGGCGTGGGAAGCGAGAACGCTACCGCACGACCACGAGATGCGGGCCACAACTTACGGAAAAATAATGTAAAGTGTATTCCAGCTCACAAGCGACATTGAAGCAGATAGTTCCTGTGACTTAGTATGGGCAGAGGTTACATTCGACAGCCGGAATAAATTAATAACTGACTCCCTTTACTGACTCCCAGTCTCAGATGAAACAGTTGGTGAACAGATCAAAGAAAACTTGAGTCTCATCACAAATAGGAACCCTATTCTACAATTATTGTTGGCAGTAACTTCAATCTACCTTCCGTGTGTTGACAAAAATACATTATCAGATAGTATTGTAGATAGAAAACAACTTATGTAATTGTTCTAAATACATTTTTAAAATTGTTTTGAACAATTAGTTCACGAGGCCATTCAAATTGTAAATGGTTACGAAAACACACTTGACCTCTTAGCCACAAATAATCCTGAGCATCACGACGGATACAGGGATTAGTGAACACAGTCGCAACGACGCTCAACTCAGTAACAAAGAAATTCACCAAAACTAAATGCGAAATATTCCTATTTATAAAAGCAGCTAAAAATTCGGTTGACTTCTTTCTAAGAGACAGTCTCCAATCCTTCCAATTTATGTAAGTGAAGACCATATGTGGCTTAAGTTCAAAGAAATAGTATCAACAGCACTCGAGAGATTCATACTGAATAAATTAATAAGAGACGGAACTGATCCCACATGGTACACAAAACACGACAGGAAGCTGCTGCAGGAGCAACGAAAAAGGCACGTATAATTTAGACGAACGCAAAATCTCCAATATTGGCGAAGTTTTACCGAGGTTCGAAATTTGGTGGGCATTTCAATGCGAGATGCATTTAATAGTTTCCACAACGAAAGTCTCTCTAAGAATGTGGCGGAAAATCCAAAGAGATTCTGGTCCTATGTTAAGTAAACCAGCGGAAAGGCTCAGTAAGTACTTTTACTGCGCGACAGTGACGGTAATGTTACTGATGAAGTGGAGTTACTAAATGCAGTTTTCCGAAATTCCTTCACCGAAGAAGACGAAGTAAATATTGCAGAATTCGAAATGAGAACAGCTGCAAACATAATATAGAAGTAAATATGCCTGGTGTTGCGAAGCAAATCAAATTACACTATCAAATAACTGATGTTACAGACGTGCCTGAACTGTCAGTGACAGAGCAAATCATCAAATATCTTTTCAAAAAGCCCCTAATGTATACGAAAAGTAGGTCTAATACGTTTCTGATGTTCTTCAATAACAATTAATTTTCAGTAGTAGCTCCTTGCCTAGTTTCAGTTGCTTTTACTGGCCTGTTTAAAGATAATCAACAATTTAGTAAGGAATTTTAGTTTTTAAAGGACTATATCTAAATGTACTTAAATACACTCCTGGAAATGGAAAAAAGAACACATTGACACCGGTGTGTCAGACCCACCATACTTGCTCCGGACACTGCGAGAGGGCTGTACAAGCAATGATCACACGCACGGCACAGCGGACACACCAGGAACCGCGGTGTTGGCCGTCGAATGGCGCTAGCTGCGCAGCATTTGTGCACCGCCGCCGTCAGTGTCAGCCGGTTTGCCGTGGCATACGGAGCTCCATCGCAGTCTTTAACACTGGTAGCATGCCGCGACAGCGTGGACGTGAACCGTATGTGCAGTTGACGGACTTTGAGCGAGGGCGTATAGTAGGCATGCGGGAGGCCGGGTGGACGTACCGCCGAATTGCTCAACACGTGGGGCGTGAGGTCTCCACAGTACATCGATGTTGTCGCCAGTGGTCGGCGGAAGGTGCACGTGCCCGTCGACCTGGGACCGGACCGCAGCGACGCACAGATGCACGCCAAGACCGTAGGATCCTACGCAGTGCCGTAGGGGACCGCACCGCCACTTCCCAGCAAATTAGGGACACTGTTGCTCCTGGGGTATCGGCGAGGACCATTCGCAACCGTCTCCATGAAGCTGGGCTACTGTCCCGCACACCGTTAGGCCGTCTTCCGCTCACGCCCCAACATCGTGCAGCCCGCCTCCAGTGGTGTCGCGACAGGCGTGAATGGAGGGACGAATGGAGACATGTCGTCTTCAGCGATGAGAGTCGCTTCTGCCTTGGTGCCAATGATGGTCGTATGCGTGTTTGGCGCCGTGCAGGTGAGCGCCACAATCAGGACTGCATACGACCGAGGCACACAGAGCCAACACCCGGCATCATGGTGTGGGGAGCGATCTCCTACACTGGCCGTACACCACTGGTGATCGTCGAGGGGACACTGAATAGTGCACGGTACATCCAAACCGTCATCGAACCCATCGTTCTACCATTCCTAGACCGGCAAGGGAACTTGCTGTTCCAACAGGACAATGCACGTCCGCATGTATCCCGTGCCACCCAACGTGCTCTAGAAGGTGTAAGTCAACTACCCTGGCCAGCAAGATCTCCGGATCTGTCCCCCATTGAGCATGTTTGGGACTGGATGAAGCGTCGTCTCACGCGGTCTGCACGTCCAGCACGAACGCTGGTCCAACTGAGGCGCCAGGTGGAAATGGCATGGCAAGCCGTTCCACAGGACTACATCCAGCATCTCTACGATCGTCTCCATGGGAGAATAGCAGCCTGCATTGCTGCGAAAGGTGGATATACACTGTAGTAGTGCCGACATTGTGCATGCTCTGTTGCCTGTGTCTATGTGCCTGTGGTACTGTCAGTGTGATCATGTGATGTATCTGACCCCAGGAATGTGTCAATAAAGTTTCCCCTTCCTGGGACAATGAATTCACGGTGTTCTTATTTCAATTTGCAGGAATGTAGATTTACATCTATTATAAATGTATGCAGCTAAACATAAATAAAAAATAATTGAGATGCCAAAATTGTCAACCTTAGGATCAGATCAGTTTTGGGATGTCAATTTTAGGTTCAATTCAAAGGTTCAGTTCCCATTTTCTTTTACAAAAGCTCATACTATCAGTTTAACAAAGCATGATATTTTAGGTGATAGTTGCGACTCTGAAGCTTAAGAGAATCATTTTAGAACTCACAATTATTTAATAGTATGGACATAATATTAGAAGGTAGAAAAATTTTATCTTAACGTGACAACAATAGGAGCTGTTACTTAAAAAGGAAATTGCTATTGAAAAAAAAAAGATGTAACTGTAAATTACGGTTACAGGAGGATCATTTGAGTGATGATTAATGTTGGCTTCGTTAATTCACTGCTTTTTGATTACGCGCTAGTAAACCTAGCTGGGACCAGCTAGTTACATCGTTAAGCTATTTAGGGATACTTTTGTGAGGCTTGAAACACTCTTTAATTTTTACAATAAAGGTTGATTCCCATCACACTTTGCACAGGCTTTGGACTGTCAAAATGATAAATGACCATTTACCATTTTGGCCTAAACAGGCTGAACTAATGTACACTCTATTTACAATTACAACTTAATATTAGCGCCAATAATGCTGCTTCAGTGTTTTAGTAATTTTAACTCAGTAATCTACGAGGTCTCAGTGGTATTCATAGTTTTAATGCCTTATTTTTAACGTATTTTAGTCCAGTTTCTGAATATGGGCAGTGGCTTTCAAGCAAGGCCTAATGTTGCCAGTCTCTTCATAATTCTTTACGATTCTCTCTATCCTGTCGTCCAGCTTCAAGTACTTCTTCTTCCTTTACTTACCTTCAAAATTCATTTCCAGTTTCATGTACATGCAGTTTGTGAGCTCTGCTTCCTGTTTCAAGCACTCCACCAAATAGGTGATTCTAGGGTGAGGGTTTCCAATAATACTATTTATTTTGTTGTGCCACCCTTCAACAGAATTCGTCGTTCGGTGCCTTTTTCCATAGCAGTTACACATTTCTATTGGGATATCTTCATTGTCTAGCCAGTTGTACACAAAGCAGTCAAAAAATTGAGAGAGCCTTCCGTTATCAGGAGCTTCTGCATGAATCTCAATTCACCCATTGCTTACGTCCTCCGGTTTTACAAATGCCAGAGCTGCATACATGCTGACGTGAAGTTTTAAATCCTCGTTCTGGTGGTACGCCTCAGTTAGACCGAGAACTTGAATTCTCCTCCATAAACTCTTCTTCATGTGGAAATTCCATCCATTTATTTCAATTGTGGGAAAAACTTGACGAATGGCCGATATCGCAGCTGCCTCAAAATCGACATTCACTTCTTTAGGACACCAGTCAGGGACTGCCTGTTTTGTCAGACGGAACAGACGAACATATGTGTCTTTCTTCTTATTTGGGAGCAGTGCAAATACAATAGGAAGAACGTTTGTTTCTTTAGTCAGGCCTCCTAAGTCTACGTGTATGGTGTAGATTTGTGCGAAATGCTTGCTGCATCTCTTAAATGTTCCATCCATAAAAAAATGGGAACATGATTTTAAACTTTCTTTTCCCTTGCTTCCACTAAAAATCATTATTCTCTCCTCTAATCTATCGTCTTCTAGAAGAAAACTAGTGCCATCTCCCATTTTTAATAGATCTTCATGAAGATCAATTTCATAAGAGTTCGTAGGCTCTTGTTGGTTCCCCCGCGCTTGACTCCGTCGACGACGCATGGTTCTCTTCATAGATTCTGAATAAGCATCACTGTAACAAAGTCATAACCTTTATTATGAGGATTTCCCATTTAATCCGCGTATATCTCCGATAACTGTGTAATTTCTTCTCGAGACCTTCTCTTCGCCCTTTCTACTTGCTTTCTCATTTCCAGAGCCACATCGTCAGGTGGTCCACAGAGATGTTCTGATACGTTCAACGCTTCTCCGTTCTTCGAAAGCAGCTTTTCCTTGCAATGATCCGCTTTTCGGCATAAGCACATCCACGTAACAACACCTTCTTTAGATTCCCTCTGTTTAAGATACGCGTAACCATTGTAATGAGCAGAAGGCGTGCCCTTGTTCGTTGTAATAACTTCCATACTGACGCTCATGTTAGGAACTTCGAAAGCAAACTGAGTGTAAGGACTTTTGTTGCGACCAGTGTGCGGGTTCGGTGACCGTCCACGGGAATTCCAGGGGTTGGGCGGCGGGTGAGGAGGAGGAGCAGGAGGAGGAGGGGGAGGAAGAGGAGGGGGGAGGGGAGACCTGACCCTTCGGAGCAGGTAAAATCGTGGCAAATGTCAGGCGTGGCAAATGTCCGGTGTGGCAAATGTCCGGACACCGTTCGGTCGATGGGACTGGGAAGTACTGTACCGTTCACCATACTCCCCGGACTCAAGTCCTTGTGACTTCGTGGCATTCGCTTCAGAACTTTTTAAGAGATTCGACAGGCAGTAGATCGTTCCATTCGTACCATCAACAGGACAGGCTCGGCTAACGGTAAACCACGCCTTCCACATCACTGGCAACGGGTACTACACAATGGTGGCGACTACTTTGAAGGACAATAACAGGTGCAAACATGTAACACTTTTGTATTGGTTGTGAATAAATAGTTGCCACTATTTAAGTTCCAATCCGCGTACACTGCCGAATATTTACAGTTCGTAAAGGTTACGTCTTAATTCAAAATAATATTTCAGTTACGTACCTGTGAGTATTATGGTTTTCAAAAATTTTAGCAGTTGACGTAATTCTACCTGAGCAACAATTGTAAATCTGTTAAGTCTATTGCATGCTTTCCTGCGGGACGTACGATATTAGTGTCGCATTAAGATCATGAAGCGTGAAAATACTCGCTCTGTATGAAATTAACAGATGGTCGTGCAGCCCATATTACATACGAATGATACGTAGCTGTGTCATAGCCTGAGTGCGTGTTTAGTGAAGCAGCAGTTTCTGAGGAAACTATATGATTTCAGTTGGTTTTATCTGCTTCACATTCTTAAGCACATCATAGGATGAAAAATACGTTTGTGGGTTTTGTCTAAAACTAGTCCAAGGTTACAAAATTAGGTTTCCTTTCCTGTTTCATACTTTCATAGGAGTAGAGACTATACATAAAACGCTAAAAAGTTGCGAATATAACTTTTAATCGTCATATAGGAGGGTGCGCGTTTTAAAGAGACAAGAGACTTTCAGTATAAACCATAGTCGCAACCTTTTTAGGTCAGATCCGATTCCAGTTGGCGTCAGCTGACAGTACCAAGACTGTTGTACAAGTTTAAAAATTAAGTCATGACGTTACTGTACTCATGTCACAATTTACTGGAACGAATGTCATTCCTGTTTTCCTAAGTCATTGGTATTATCACTACTTTTTGGGAACACATCCAAGTTATAGTAAGTCTGTATTCTTTTATAAGGAAAAATAAGCAAAGAACAGATATTGGCATTGCACCAATCGAAGCCAGATCGAATATATATCCCGAAAGTGATCGAAAATTTAATTTGTTTGTGCTTACCGTAAACCTGAAAAAATTTAAATTTTTATTACATTAAATTGAAAATATCCAAATGTACATATTCGTCAAAACTTATAAGTCAAAATACCATTTCTAATTTAAAATGAGCTATTTTTGTATTTTCAAAGTGACGAAATTTCTCTTACTTGACATTTGAAGTTCTAAATTAAGAGATAAAATTGCCTTACTACCGAATTCAGAAAATATCTATCAAGCTACAAAATTAATTCTTCTTTCTTTAAGTTTTCCGTAATTATTTAGTGCCAGACATCTTTTTGCTATAGGATCATTGAGTCAGGAAAATGCAAAGAATTTATCTCATAAAAACTTCCATTTTTAGAGCTTTAGAGCTCTATTTAAAGATACACTATCGGTGAAATCTATTTGATCACCCAATTTGAAAACTACGTACTCAACGTAGAAACACATAGACCAACAAAATTTTTTCAGTATAATTAAACAGAATACAATGTGGCTTAGATATTACCCTCTTCAAAGTATCCACTCTTTGCCCTCAGAAGAGATGCACAAATTCTTGACGTTTTGGTGATAAGATTTTATAGTGTTTTTAAAGATATTGCAGTCCATCACAGATCTTCAACAGTAGAGGACCTCACTTTTCTAACCTCCGTGTCAGCCGCACTGGGTAGCCTCGCGGTCTGAGTCCCCTTGTCACGGTTCGCGCGGCTCCTTCCGTCGGAGGTTCGAGTCCTCCTTTGGGCATGTGTGTGTGTGTTGTCCATCGTGTAAGTTAGTTTCAGTTATATTAAGTAGTGAGTAAGCCTCAGCAGTTTGGTCCCATAGGAACTTACCACAAATTTCCAAATTTCCTCCTTGTCAAGTTCATCCCACAAGATTTCTGTGGGATTTAAATCAGATGAATAACTTGGCCAGTCCTCACATTTCTGTTTTCTGTTGACTACACTCTGCAAGAATTTAGAAGCATGTTCCATATCATTGCTCTACGGAGTACATCCACAACGAGTAATTCTCTTGCCATATGGAATAGAATTGTTGGTCAGTATCCTGCGACATATTTCCTTCTTTAATATTCCATTAATTCTCAGTAGATTTCCGATTTTATCACCCGCAAAATATCCTCACACCATAACGGACACTCCACCATGCTCCACTGTTAGCGTCACACACCGACACCGTCCTTGAATAACACCGTGAAGCATTGCTGCACGCTCCAAATTTTAAGTATCTGTGCCCACAGCAGTCTCTTCATTTTATTTTGCTTCCGTAATAAAAGTTTTCAGGGCGTTATGCATCGCTTTAAACCTTGTCCACTAAGAGACCGTTGCACTGTTGAGACAGAGGCAGGAGCTGCTAGCATGCTATTTAGTTTCTCACGAATTTCAGTTCTAGTATTACTCGTCTGTCGTGTTCTCTCTACACGTATGAGTTTTTCGGAGTGGTCCACATTGCGAATCACTCGCATTTTCTCAAGTATGCTTGAACCGCAACAATGTTTCTAACACCGTAGAACGGGCTACGCCGAATTTTGTTCCTGTTGCCCTACTAGAACAGACCTACTAGAACAGCCTCCTTGATGCAGGGCTACAATATAACAAGTTTTTCAGTTTCAGTCCAGTGCTTCCATGCTATTAGGAGGTAATACGGGACGAACCTGAACACAAACACACGGCTACATGCAAACATTTACTGTAAACTAATGCGAACTGATTGTTACACACACAGTCGTGGAATGAGCCTTAACCGAATGGAACTATCTTAGGTTAAAACTCGTCAGTGTTTTTGAGGTTACTCATCAGCTCCCCTCTATGCGGCATGATGTTATTTTATCAACAGGTAGGAAATAGAGTATTGAAAAAGAAATCCCTGTTTTAATTACAAATCCACAGTAGTAATAGGTGTCTGAAAACTTGTGACTGGTAGTGTACAAATCTTGTGCAGTATTCCAGTTTGAGTTATATACACTATGTTATTAAAAGTATCTGGACATCCCCAGAAACCTACGTTTTTCATATTAGGTGCATTGTGCTGCCACCTATTGGTACTCCATATCAGCGATCTTAGCAGTCATTAGACATCGCGAGAGAGCAGAATGGGGCTCTCAGCGGAACTCACGGACTTTGAACATTGTCAGGTGATTGGATTTCACTTGTGTCACACGTCTGTATGCGAGATTTCCACACTCCTAAACATCCCTAGGTCCACTGTTTATGATGTGATAGTGAAATGGAAACGTGAAAGGCCACGTACAGTAAAAAAGCGTACAGGCCGACCTCGTCTGTTGACTGACAGCGACCGCCGACAGTTGAAGAGGGTCGTAATGTATAATAGGCAGACATCTATCCAGATCATCACACAGTAATTCCAAACTGTATCACGATCCACTGCAAGTGCTATGACAGTTAGGCGGGAGGTGAGAAGACTTGGATTTCATGGTCGAGCGGCTGCTCATAAGACACACATTACGCCGGTCATTGAAAAACGACGCATCGCTTGGTGTCAGGAGCGTAAACATTGGACGATTGAACAATGGAAAAACGTTTTGTGGAGTGACGAATCACTGTACACAATTTGGCGATCCGATGGCAGGGTGTGGGTATCACGAACGCCCGGTGAACATCATCTGCCAGCGTCTGTAGTGCCAACAGTAAAATTCGGAGGCAGTGGTGTTACAGTGTGGTCGTGTTTTCCATGCCGGGGGCTTGCATCCCTTGTTGTTTTGCGTGGCACTATCACAACACAGACCTACATTGATGTTTTAAGCACCTTCTTGCTTCCCACGGTTGAAGAGCAATTCGGTGGTGGGGATTGCATCTTTCAACACGTTCGAGCACCTGTTCATAATGCACGGCCTATGCCTGAGTGGTTACACGACAATAACATCCCTGTAATGCGCTGGCCTGCACAAGGTCCGGACCTGAATCGTATAGAGCACTTTTGGGATGTTTTGGAACGCAGACTTCACGCCAGGCCTCAGCGACCGACATCGATACCTCTCTTCAGTGCAGCCCTCCGTGAATAATAGGCGGCCATTGCACAGGAAACCTTCTTGCACCTGATTGAACGTATGCCTGCGAGAGAGGAAGCTGTCATCAAGGCTAAAGGTGGGCCAACACCATACTGAGTTCCAGCATTACCGATGGAGTGTGCCACGAATTTGTAAGTCATTTTTAACCAGGTGTCTAGCTACTTTTGATCCTATAGTGTAGTTGAAAATTGTTGGTTGACACAGTTATCGACAAAAGGGAGTGTTAGCAGTAAGTCTGGTAGATCATGACATTAGTTCTGTAAGCTGCAATATTTGTTTTCTTGTTTCGTATTTACGTAGACTACACAATATTTACTTTCACTTATGTGACAGCGAGAGTCACTAATGTATGCAAGAGAAAACTGTTTCGAAAAAATCTTGTAGGGAGTACGAACTGGAAATAAGATATGGTATCAACAATTCGATTTCATGTTGTCCGAACACGTAAACTACGCTGGTGATTAGGATTAACACTTGTTCCTTGTATACCAAGAAGGAGCAGGATTTTGCAGACGCAGTTCGGTCTACACGCAGGAGGCTTTGGAGTGCTCTCCGGGAATCCAGGCGGCCATTTGTAACGTTGGTAGTCGTTATCGGGGGTAGGGGCTTCTGGATCGGCTTCGCTCCTAATCGATAGCGTCCGGAGACCCTCTGGTAATGAATTAACTCTGCCGCCCCAGCCTTTGCACCAGCAAGGCGGTAATACACCAGTTCCACCACGTATTTCGCTTTATGACTGTGGTAGCGACGGGGTGAAGGGATTCTTGAAAAGTGTTCGGGGCGGTGGAGGTAGAGGTGGGGGCTGCAGGGCCACCTGATATATACCGAGACGAAATTGTCACACAAGACCATCACAGAAAGTTTGGTAGGGTTAAAAAATTTTCCAGAAGAAAGACGCTGTTTCAGAAGTCTGTAACACAGTTCTGTTGCTCTCTTGGTATACTTGTCCTCCACTTAGTGTTCCATTTACAGTTTAATTTTAACGCACCAATTGCGTTAGACCTTTTAGTCTTCACAGATTCTAGGTACTGTTTATCTGCTTGATCGAAAGTGAAGCTTTTGAAATGTGGAGCGACTAATGAATGCTGAAGATTATCTGAAGAGCTAGGATGAAGTATGTGGAGGAAGTGCGTTTATGGCAAAACTTGAGAAGGGATCAGGTGATATAACACATCTTCACGCTTGAAAGGTCCGTAAATTTGGTCATAGAGGAAAGGATGTGGAATAAAAGTTGTTGACAGAGACTACATATGACTACAATAAGAAATTCCATCAGATGAAGGATGCAACAGATACGCTGAGTTGTAGCAACTTTCACAGGACAAATTAGTTAGGAGAGATGACTGAAAGTAATCTTCGGACTGAAGATCAAAAGAACAACAACACAGTTCTGCAGGAACAATTTTTAATGGTTACTAAATGGCTCTTAATAAACAGGGTGTTGCAGCTAGGACAATCCACTGCAAATAAATCCGGAACGAGTAAATATGTCGAGGTGCAATTTCTGATAAATTATAGCGGACAATATGGCGAATGTTTCGACATACGCAAGTAATTTAACATTTATAGCTATCGAATTATAACAACCAATCTTTATTAATGGAATTATATTCACTGGTGTGCAAAACACGAAAATAAATTTCACATGATTGAAACTTGAACCACACGTAGAAATCCCTGCTACAGCACAGTAAGGAAGATGATTGAAAGAAATGAGCAACGAGACGAACAAAAATGACACTTTTATTCAGACACAATAACTACAGTGAAGTCACCGTGATTTATGATGTTCCCCTGGATATTACAAAAAGCGGTACTTGGTACTTCATAGGGTGTCTGATCATCAAGAACAGCAATGCGTGCTCTGCTACGCGCTCCCGCCCTGGCCAAAAGGTTGGTAAGGAGTTCTCGTGGTAGGGCATTCCATTCACCCGCCAGCCCGGTTGGTCGTTGGTGTACGTGGACGTGCTGTACTACGCCTCCGCAACGCATTCCACACGTGGTCGATGGTATTTGAGTCGGGGGGAACGGGCAGGTCAGCCCGCTCGCCGAATACCTAATAGTTCTGAGAGCTTCTTCATCGCCGCTGTTTGATAGAGAGATCTCCTCCATTTGCGCTGTCTGCTGCAGTCACGCATTGTGATCCATAAAAATGAAATCGAGGTCGATTACACCCCGGGAAAGACGTCCTTGCAAACTAATACACTGCGACAATAAGTTGCACGGTGAAAGTACCGTGTTCAAAGATTTGGAGGTCGGTAAATCAATGCAACATTGCGCCTCTCCAAAGAAACAGCTGGAGTATCAACAATGATTCTGGGTACACTAGATATTCCCAGGACTCGCCGAATGAAGGTACATCCAGCATTGTAAAACATAATCGTTATGGTGTGGGGAGGAATAATACTGGATGCCATACTTATCTCCAAATCTTTGAACACGGTATCCTCGCATGTCAACGTTATTGTGACAATGAACTCCTTCCCTATGAGCGTCTTTTGATCGTTCATTCGGCCCTGGCTACATTTTTATTGACGACCATGCGCAACGTCACCAAACAGTGCACGTTAAGGAGGTCTCCACACGATAGGGTATTCGGCGAACGAATTGAACTGCCTATTTGTCCAACTTAAGGGGCGTAGGACGTCAAATGGGCCGACGTGGAGCAGGAAAGGCATCACAGGACATTTTAATTTCCAGTGTCTATACTTTAACAAATAAATTCATAAAACTTGGTCAGCATCTTCAGGAAGGATTCAGGATTCACACTCATTGCAGTGGAAGTTCGAAAACATAATAAAGTAATATTTTTTTACGTACGAAATTTCATCATTTTTCTCACTTACTAATGACTACATCTGTTGCTATAGGTACACTCTTCTTCATAAGTTAGAGAGATTCTTCAATGAATTTTGCACAGCATACATACCATACTCACAGGTGTAGGAAACTCTAGAATTTATTTAATTTATGATAAAACGAATGAACTGTTATATTTTAAACTTCATGATTAGAAAAAACACAAATTTTATAGTTAATTACCTCAATTTTTACCACAGTTTTTAATAGATTTGGAAAATTCTAGAGTTTCATACACCTATAAGTATGGTTTGTATGCTGTGCAAAATTCATCGAAGAATCTCACTTACGAAGAAAAGTGTACCTATAGCAACAAATGCAGCCATTAGTAAGTGAAAAAAATGATGAAATTTCACACGTAAAAAAATTATTTCGTTATATTTTCGAACTTCCACTGCTATGGGGGTGAATTCTGAATCCTTCCTGGCCATGCTGACAAAGTTTTATGAATTTATTTGTAAAAGTATAGACAGTGGAAATTAAAATGTCCTGTGGTGCCTCTCCTGCTCCAAGTCGGCCCATTTGACGTCCTATCTCCCTTAAATCTGTCGAGCAAGTGTAAGATGCGTTGCGGAGTCATATCGCAGCACGTTCACATTCACCTTCGACCATGCAGCAGTTGTCAACCGTACTCATGAAGGAATACAACGCCCAACCACAAGAACTCTTCACCAACTGCGTTGCCAGCCTGGGAGAGGGCTGCAGAGCAAACTTTCTGTCGTGATCACACATCCTGTAGCCACCAGGTCCCACCAAGTCCCGCGTTATGTAATGTCTAGAGAACCACCATAAATTGCGGTGACCTCAGTGTAATTATCGTCTAGAACAAATGCGTCATTTTTGTACTTCTCGTTGCGTATTTATTTCAGTTATCTCCTGTAGTATATTGTAGCAATACTTTCTATATATAGCCCAAGTTTCGTCCAGCTATGTTATTTGGCAGTGGCACATCATGCAAAAGGTACTTTCGTGCTTAAGTTCTGCAGGCTAGTGCACACGGCATTACAAAGGAACCTCCATAAATAACATGCATGGAAACTGATGAAATTGTGACAAGAAAGGAGCGTCGCAGGCAAACTCTCAACTCAGGAACAGTTTGTATGTTTATCTGATGCTTGAAGCCCATCGGCCTATGCTCCGGCGGTCTGTCGAAAGAGCGGATACTCTTAACCCTTATGGCGAATGTCTCCTAACTATTAAAGCAACGGTGAGGCTCTGTGCTGAAAGGTATCCTTACCGTGCCATGTCTCCAAGATTTATCTTGAATTAAAAAATGCAGAAAAAGGGCAACAGCTGATGAGAGACTCGCAACTAACATTTTAACAGCGATAACACGCAGTCTACGTCACTGAAAGGCAACTTGGATCAGCGAGTACAATCATCCATAGGAGTGTTCTGCGAATAGTCCGTGCAAACGTATTTAATCATTTTCTAATTTCGCTCCATCAACAGCCTAATGTGAATGACACTGAAAACAGCAAGCAGTTCACTGCATGGCTCTACGAAAAATGACCTCATTTTGATTTTTGTTCGAAGAGTAAGCATCGTTTATGAACAACAGGCAAATCAACTTTCTACTACTGGTCTGTTCCACTAGATGGCAGAAGTACATAAACAACGACTTCGGTCTATGAACGTTTGAGGTGCTATTTGCAAGACTCGGATAATTGGCCCCGGTTTCATGGATGGGACTCTAAATAGCCACAAGTATATACATTGCCTTACAGATATGCTGCTGCAGTTATGGACTCAATCCATGTGCTACTTACAAGATAGATGTCCTGTCTATTCCACTCAGAACAACTTGACGGAAGCTTTGGAGAACGCTGGGCCAGTCGTTAGTGAAAAACAAAATGATTTGCACGCTTGCAAGACTTACCACTTTTGGAATTCTATCTGTTACGAAAATTAAAACAAGGAAACACCGACGACTCTGAAAACAATTTTATTTATTTTTTATGTAATCGTATGGCTAGGGCCCCTTGTCGGTCAGGCCGTTCGCCGGGTGCCGGTCTTTCAAGTTGACGCCACTTCGGCGATCTGCAGTCGATGAGGATGATAGGATGATGATGAGGGCAGCACAACACCTAGTCCCTGCGCGGAGAAAATTCCCCGACCTAGCCGGGAATCGAACCCGGGCCAAGAGGACTGACAATCCGTCACGCTGATCTGAAAACAATAGATGCTGTATAACACGGCTCCGTGCTCTGACGTGTGCAGATGAAATTAAATGTGCTGCATTGTCGGATTCGCTCTACAGCATGTGTCAGTGTTCAGGATCAATACTTTGAGTACTTTATATGACAGTCATTATAATAAACATACTTATTTTCTAATGTCAGGGGAAAATATCTGTGTCCCAATTCGGGAGCCATAAATGTAAAAATGAGTTGCGTAGAAAATTCGCTACATTGTTCGGTATAACTTTGCGATGGTCTCACCTCCATGTGTGTACATGGGTCGAATACTGACCACAGTCATATTATGCACAAATGCTATAGTGAATATTTTATAGTCTAATTTGTATAATAAAGTACGTGAAATAGCAAAGTACCGACTTATCCAGTGTAAAGCTGTAGTATTACGGGGGGTATTGGTGTGTAGTAACAAAATGTCAAGATCCAGGCACAAGTGTATGTGAAGTTAGGAAATGGAGTAGTAAAATGTCTATTCCTAATCATGAGTAAACTGGTGACTGAATGCCTTTTCGACATAGATTTCTCATGTGACAAGAATGCAGCTATCGACTTCCCCTTGGGGAAATGTAGTTTGAACATCGATGGCCACGGTATCATCGTAGATTTCATAAATACCAAGTTGGAACATGGTAAATACAGTCAGGCGGTGAGAGTAGGATTACTTAGGAGAAAAAAAAACAATGATCCGAAGACACATCTGTCTGCTATCGTCAAGCTGAAGCTATAGACAATTCAGTGAAACGTAAAATAGCTAAATCCACTACTTTTGATAAACTTTAAGAAGCAGACGTGGAAGATTTATTGTTAAACTATTTCCATGGTTTCGTAAGTAAATCTAGTGTTATTATGAGAATCTGCCATCCACAGAAACTAATGCCATCGAATGTACACCGCCCCTCACAGTGACAAGACAGCAGAGGTCGTTAATCAGGTAAGAAAAATTGTAGCTGCACTCACTGAATAAGCATGTCTAAGGAGGATATATTATGACAGATGTCTATAATGAACACAGACGTACCAGCAGGAACATATATTATGCAAAAAATTCACCCAAAGTAGTCACTTCTTGCAAAGCGACATTGCGAATGGCTATTGTTATATATGGATTCCTATAAGACTTGATGTATTCCACATGGGAGTAGTCATCTTCTGGCTCACCCTGGAACCAATTAAATTAAAGGGTTGTAAGCCAATCACGATCTGAAAAAATTCTTTCACAGCTAAAGGAAGGAGTTTATCCTTATTGAATTATTGTGTAGTACTCATTGTAACTGTTAGTAATGAACTGAATATGAAGCAGCAAGTGCTAACGGAAAAGATGGATGATATTTGAGATAACCCTATTCAGTAAGGAACGACTTAACCCTTTAATGCATAGTGTAGCTAATCAACTTCAGACTTCATTTCTTCGGTGTATCCTATACTGAGCAACATTTTGTAACAAATTGGCTATGTAGTTATGTGAATACACTCTACTGCAGCTGCTAAGCTGATAGTGGTTCTTCATAGCGATAGTAAATGGCAGGATGAACAGAACCAGTTCAACAATCTGCTGTGTGGATGTACTGCCACGTGTGTGTTTTGACGGAAAGTAGAGACGTTTTATTGGTGTTTTTGCACTGTTTTGTGGATTTGAAAATTACTTTTTTATTTTGAAAACGTAAGTAGATATGGTGCAGACAGCTAATTCGCCTGTCTTTATGATAGATTTGATATTAGGTCTGTTTTTGTGTTTGTAGCTATTGTCAACAATAATACTTTGTTAATTTAATTAAAATTTTTTCAATATTTTTTTCGTAATGTAGGCACTATAAACTAAACGTAGTAATTTTTACAGCTTGAAATAGAAAAAAAATATGCATTTAAGGGTTAAGATGTTAATTCAGGAAGTAGCTAAATATTCCAGGAGGAAATTTAGGGTCGTGAAGCACTACAACTACTAAAAGTTTTATATGTCGTAATAGTCATTGCTCTACTTGGAACGTCAAACAAATATTTTATTGTTTTGAGTCAACAGTGTTGTGACTGGGGTGATGCGGCCTGCCATGAATTCCTCTCCTGTGCCAACTTCTTTATCTCAGAGTCGCACTTGCAACCTACGTTCTCAGTTACCTGCTATATGTATCCAAACCACAGCTCCCTCTAGCACCATGGAAGTCATTCTGTGATGTTTTAATAGATGTCTGACCATCCTGCCCGTTCTTCTTGTTAGTATTTCCCATATTCCTTTCCTCACCGATTCTCCGGAGAACCTCTCAATTCCTTACCTTATCATTCCAACAAATTTTCGACATTCTGCTGTAAACCACATCTCAAATGCTTAGATTTTCTTCTTTTCCGGCTTTTCCATAGCGCATGTTTCACTATCACACAGTGCTGTGCTCGAAACGTACATTCTCAGACATTTCATCCTCAAATTAAGGCCTATGTTTGATACTAGTACACTTCTCTTGGCGAAGAATGACCCTTCTTCCAGTGTTGGTCGGCTTTTTATGTATTCCTTGCTTCGTCCGTCATGGGTTAATTCGCTGCATAGGTAACAGAATTCCTTAACTTCATTTACTTCGTGCTCATCAAACCTGATGTTAAGTTTCTCAATGTGCTCGTTTCTGCTACTTCTCGTTACCTTCGTCTTCCATCGATTGACCCTCAGTCCTTATACTGTACTCATTAGATTGGTCATTCCCTTCAGCACCTTCAGTAATTCTTCTTCACTTTCACTGAGGACAGCAATGTCGTCAGCGAATCTTATCATTGATATCCTTCAACGCTGAATTTTAATCTAGAACATTTTTCCTGATTGCGACTTCGATGTATAGATTGAACAGTAGTGGCGAAAGACTGCATGCCCGTCTTACACCGTTTTTAAACCGATCAATCTTGGTCTTCCAGTCTTATTGTTCCCTCGAGGTTCTCGTACATGTTGTAAATTACACGACTATCCATGTACCGTACTCCTATTTTTCTCAGAATTTCGAACACCTGGCACCATTATACATTGTCGAACGCTTTTTCCAAGTCGACAAATCCTATGAACATGTTGCTTCCATTATCAACAGCAACGTCAGAACTGCCTCTCTGGCGCCTTTATCTTTCCTGAAGCCAAACTTATCGTCGTCTAACACACCTTCAGTTTTCGTTTCCATTCTTCTGTATATTATTGTTGTCAGCAACTTGGATGCCTAAGCTGTTAACCTCATTGTGCGATAATTCTTGCACATGTCGGCTTTTGCAAACTTCGGTAATGATGTTTTTCCGAAAGTCAGATGGTATACTGCCAGACTCATGGACTCTGCACATCAACGTCAACACTGGTTTTCTTGTCACTTCGCCGGCTGCGATGGCGAGCGGTTCTAGGCGCTTCAGTCCGGAACCGTGTGACTGCTACGGTTGCAGGTTCGAATCCTGCCTCGGGCATGGATGTGTGTGATGTCCTTAGGTTAGTTAGGTTTAAGTAGTTCTAAGTTCTAGGGGACTGATGACCTCAGATGTTAAGTCCCATAATGCTCAGAGCCATTTTGTTGTCACTTCCCCAAAGGGTTTCAGAAATTCTGATAAAATGTTATGTATCTTTTCTGCCTTTTTTTGACCTGAAGTCTTCCAAAGTTCTTTTAAATTCTGATTGTAATATTAGATCCCCTACCGCTTTTATACCTACTCCTGTTTCTTCTTCTGTTACGTTATCAGACAAGTCTTCACCCTCACAGAGGCTTTCAATGCACTGTTTCCACCCATCCACCCTCTCCTCTGCATTTAAGAGTGGAATTCCCATCGCACTCTTAATGTTGCCTACCACCCTTGCTTTTAATTTCACCAAAGGCTAGTTTGGCTTTTCTGCATGCTAAGTCAGTCCTTCCGAAAATCTTTTCAGTTTTGATTTCTTCACATTTTCATGAACTCATTTCACCTTTGCTTCCCTGCAGTTCCTCCTTATTTTATTCGTAAATTACTGGTATTTCTGTATTCCTGTATTTCCCTGAACATTTTCCTACTTGGTTCTTTAATCGATCAACTGAAGTATTTCTTCTGTTACCCTTGCTTTCTTCACAGTTATCTTCTTTGTACCCGTGTTTTCTTTCCAACTTCTGTGATTGCCCTTTTTAGAGATGACCATTTTTCTTCAACAGAACTGCCTGTTGAGCGATTCCTCATCGTAGTGCCTATAGTCTCAGAGAACCGTGTCCCACATCATTGCGCACTGATTGTTCCTGACTCGTGTCTTAAACTGCAGCCTACTCTTCATAACTAGTACATTGTGATCTGAGTCTCCTATTCCTGGGTACTTACAATTTACTATCTGATTTTGGAATCCTTGTTGGCCGTGATGCAATGTAACTGATATCTTGTCATATCTCCAGGCCTTTTCCATGTATACCTACATGTCTTGCTGTTCTTAAAGAGAATATGCGCAATTGCTCGCTGAAATTTATTACGGACCGCAATTAGTCTTTCTCCTCTCTAATTCCTAGAGCCAAGCCAATGTTCTTCAATAGCCCTTTGTTCCACTCCTTCCCCTAAAACAGCATTCAAGTTCCCCTTGCCTATTACATTTTCATCTCCCTTTATGTACTGAATTACCAGTTCAATATCCTCATATACTTTCTCCATCTCTTCACCTTCTGCTTGCGACGTCGGCATGTCTACCTAAACTATTGTTGTCACTGTCTGTTTTCTGTCCATTCTGATAAGAACAACCCTATCATTGAACTGTTCACAATAACTCGCTCACTGCCCTGCCTTCCTATTCGTTACGAATCCTACGCCCGTTATAACTCTTCACGCTGTTTTGATGTTACCCTATTCTCGTCTGACCAGATTTCTTGTCTTATTTTCATTTCGCTTCTCTGACCCTTGCTATATGTAGATTGAGCCTTTGCATTTTCCTTTTTAGATTTTCTAGCAGAACTACCATGTTCAAACTTCTAACATTCCACGTCCCGACTCTCAGAAGTTTTCCTTTTGTAGGTTATTCAATCCTTTTCTCTTGGTCACCTCCCCCTGGGCTCTCCCTTCACGGAGATCTGAATGCTGAACTAGTCCGCGGAATATTTTGCCAAAGGAGACATCATCATGGCATTTTATCAGTTATAGGCCACATGGCCTGTGGATAGACAGTATGTGTGTATAATGCGGAGGTTTCCATTGCCTTCTGCATCCTCAAGCAGTTGATCACTGTTCATCCTCCCGCCTTTAGGTGCAGTTTCCCACTCCAAGGTCAAGAGAGTGCCGTTAACGTCTGTGTCTCCATCGTCCAAGACTGTTGGCTGAATAAAAGTGACTTGTTACGCCGCAGATCTTCGGCCGGCATTGCAGATATAAGTCGTGTTGTGAATGTCATCACGAGCACCTCCACTTGAACTTCCCGCGGCGACCGGCAGCTGAGAGGCACGCGCCTTCGCAGCGCGGTTCGGGTCTGACCGCTGAGCGAGGAGGGCGCTGCGGTTAAAGGCCGGTTCCCACTAGAGCGCGGCAGCGCGGCGTGCGACAACGGCCGCTGCAAGCGTTTTCCGCGTTGACGCGGCGGCTCGCGGAATTGGCGTTCCCATCTGGAAGCGGCAGACGTAAGCGGTAGCCAATGACGGACAGCCACTGAGGTACGGGGCAGGACCCACTGAAACGCGCGGTGCGTTTGATTAACTATATCTTACACCTACATGAAGGAAAGACGAAGTTGGGTGAAGACATACCAATTTTTCATTTTCTGTTCAATGTACTCTTTCACATATTTCATTATTCATGTTTTCTCATTTCACCATGAGCAGATTTCATGACTACCGCTCACGATTGTTCACTATCTCCTAACACATTGAAACAATGTACGACAAAAGAGAATATTCAGATAGTTAAGCGAGACAAAAATTTAAAATGTGATACGGTAGCAGGTACACGAAAACAGTAAGAACACAAAGGCTAGGTGGAAAGGGTGAAAGTGGAAGCCACCTGATAGAATTTCCCACAGAGCATAATGTAATCATCGCCAGCACCTTGCTTAACAATCACGAAAGAATAATATATATTTGGAACAGTTTTCGAAACCAGATTTTAAATTGTAAGGCATTTCCTGGTGCAGACGCAAACCTGACTGAAGACTGTTAATAGCAAGAAAAGCGTTCTGAAAAAGAAAATTTGTTCACGCCGAATATAAATTCTAATGGTTGCATACTATTTTACAAAGGTATTTGTGTGGAGTGCAGCCTTGTATGTATGTGAAACGTGGACGATGAACAGTTCTGTCAAGAAGACAATGGACGCTTTCAAAACGTGGTGATTCATAAGAATGCTGAACATTAGATACGAGGGTCGTGTGACTAAAGAAGAGGTACGGAATTAAATAGAGGAGGAAGAGGAAATTATGGCACAACTTTGACAACAATAGGGGTTGGCTGACAGGATGTATTATGGGGCGTCAAAGAGTGAGGACAAAGGGGTTGGGTGATACTATTCTGATAATAATCATCTGTTGAAATACTAATCTACTATTTTATCTATTAATGTAAGCAGTGAATTTACTCTTCCATGCACTCCTCCACAAAACATTTATACCAAAACTGAAATCAGCTGAACACCAAATCTTTCAACCACTGTCTGACAACTACTGGATTCACTTTCAACTTTCTATAACTATCACTGGCTAGCCACACACACATACAGATATAAGGAGAACAAAAATAAACAAACATTAGTTTTCAGCATATGATTCTGCAGTTTGGCAACATGTGCATAAACAAACCAGACAGGAAGGGACATGAGGTGAACACACTGTAGTTACGACTTCAAATCAGAGTTTACGGTAAAACGTCTACTGCTAGTGACAGAAGAAGCAAGAGCGAACATGAAAGTGTGCTTATGTTCCATAATCTAAGTTTTAGTTCAACCTCCAGCATGTGACCAGGTGAGGGGAAACGTATATGTATGCCAAAAACTCGATTCACTGTAAGTAATCAATCATTCACGTAAAAAAAGATGTGAACTGTTTTATAATCTGCAAGTATCACATATCAAAACAAAACTGAATCATTCTAGATTCCACCGAAGATGCCTTAAAGTAAAAGGCGAAACGTGTCTTGAACCAGTAAAGTACACTGGATAAAGAAAAAAGAAAGGAAATAATCAATAGCTCTACATATTTAGTAAATTACATCTTATGACATACCAGAAAATTAGTTTCGGTTTAACTTCTCATTCGACATGCTATTAATGCCGTTTAAAAAAATTCATCTATCCCTTCTGAAAAACTGTAGTTACTTTCATATCTCGGTAGATAAACAGATTTAGGATATTTATCATGCGACGAAATACATGACTTTTCACAAGTTATCGTTTGCAAAAAAACACGTTTCGATTTCTTGAAACGTTTACGAAATTTGCGCTTGATACAGCCACATGGTTTACGACGAGCAGGACGAAGTATCGGTCGCGTCGCGAGCGAGCCGCCTGCGGTCACGACACAGCCCGTCCGCCGACATATCAGTCAATATCTCGAGAACGGTGATAGCTATCGATCTGCTCTCAGCTTTAAAAACAATTTCGATATGTTGACTAAATTTCATACGCAATAATGTATAACCTAAAATGAACTGTACGCAAAGTCCACGCAATGCGTTTTCACCTCGGCACACTCATTAAAATTTCGTGTAAAGGTTTATGTAAATGCGATACAGCAAGTAACTACGACGAATAACGAAAAGAAATTCGGTCCTTTATCGAGAGAAGATATCAGGCTGTAACATGCCCAAGAATCAAATTTTTCTACCGAATAGTTTCCTTGGAATCGGATGATAAGTATTTCATAGCTGCCGCCGCGTCCGCGCCAGCGGTTCGGCGAAAGTTCTTGTGGCCCGGGGTTGCATACCTGACGTCAAGGCCGGTTCCCACTAGAGCGCGGCAGCGCGGCGTGTGGAAACGGCAGCGGCAAGCGTTTTCCGCGTTGACGCGGCGGCTCGCGGAATTGGCGTTCCCATCTGGAAGCGGCAGACGTTAGCGGTAGCCAATGACGGACAGCCACTGAGGTACGGGGCAGGACCCACTGAAACGCGCGGTGCGTTTGAAAAACTATATCTAGTTGGGTGAAGATATACCAATTTTTCATTTTCTGTACAATGTACTCTTTCACATATTCCATTATGCATGTTTTCTCATTTCACCATAAACAGATTTCATGACTACCGTTCATCGTTGTTCACGATCTAGCACATTGATTAAGAATCATGAAAGAATAATACATATTTGAAACAAAGTTTTCGAAACCAGATTTGAAATTATAAGACATTTCCCGGTGCAGACGCAAACCTACAGTACTTTATAAGTTACGAGCTGCAGTTTACAACTAAAGAGACAGTAAACGGTAGCAAATTAAGGAAATGGAACTTGAATAAGTCAATACCCACAGTTTTTTGATAATCTTAAAGTTAGCGTAATGCAACGACTGACTGAAACAGAGGAAGGAATCCGCTAGAATACGAATGGATATCTTTGAGAGAAGAAGTGGTGAATGCAGCAGAGTATGAGAACGGGAAGAAGGTACAGTAGAAATCGTTAGATAAAACGTGAAATATTAAATCTGACAAGAGGGAAAAATATAAAAATGCAGCAAATAAAGTAGGCCATTGGAAATAGAAATGTCTAAACATGATGTTGACAGAAAGTCCAAAATTGCAACGTGATTTTGCACTTGGAAATGATAAGGGAATGAAAATGAGAAAGAACAAAGAAAACTTTGCTCAAAGGAGAAGCAACTGTCAAGAACTCATTTGGCAAGCCAGAACTAAGCAAATAAGAGAAGGCTACATAGTGGAAGGAATATGTAGACAGGAGAGGGGGAGGGGTTGTACAAACTAACATAAGTACAATGTTAGATTCCTGTGAGATGTCTGAACACGCAAGGCAATTCTGATCCTACCACTTAACTAAGTAGACACACTGAAGAACAGCGAAACTGTGTTTATAGCATTTGCATGTTTAGAGAAAGGTTTTGACAATCTTAATTAAAACATTCTTTGAAGCTCTGGAGATGTCATCGATAAAACACAGGGACACAAGATTATCTACAACTTGTACAGAAATCAAACTGCATTTCTAAGACTTCAATGACTTGAAAGGGAAGCAGTAATTGAGAAGGCAGAAGTAGAGAGGATATAAAATGAAGACTGTGAATAACAAGAAAAGCGTTCTGAAAAAGAAAATTTGTTCACATGGAATATAAATTGTAATGACTGGGTACTATTTTATGAAGGTATTTGTGTAGAGTGCAGCCTTGTAAGTGAAACGTGGGCGATGAACGGTTCTGTCGAGAAGACAATGGACGCTTTCAAAACGTGGTGATCAATAAGAATGCTGAGGATTAGATATGAGGATCGTGTAACTAAAGAAGAGGTACGGAATTAAATAGAGTAGGAAGAGGAAATTACGGCACAACTTTGACTACAAGAGGGGTAAGTTGACAGGTCATATTATGAGGCGTCAAAGAGTGAGGACAAAGGGGTTGGGTGATAGTATTCTGATAATAATCATTTGTTCAAACGCTATTCTACTATTTTATCTGTTAATGTAAGCAGTGAATTTAGTCTTCCATGCACTCCTCCACAAAACATTTAAACCAAAACTGAAATCAGCTGAACACCAAACCTTTCAACCACTGTCTGACAACTACTGCATTCACTTTCAACTTTCTATAACTATCACAGGCTAGCCCCACACATATACAGATATAAGGAGAACAGAAATAAACAAACAATTTCAGCATATAATTCTTTAGGTTGGCAGCATGTACATAAACAAACCAAACAGGAAGGGGCATGAGGTGAACACACTGTAGTTACGACTTCAAATCAGTGTTTTCGGTAAAATGTCTACAGCTAGTGACAGAAGAAAAAAGAGCGAACATGAAAATGTGCTTATGTTCCATAATATAAGTTTTAGTTCAACCTCCAGCATGTGACCAGGTGAGGGGAAACGTATATGTCCGCCAAAAACTCGATTCACTGTAAGTAATCAGTTATGCATTTAAAACAAAACTGAATCATTCTAGATTCCACGGAAAATGCCTTAAAGTAAAAGGCGAAACGCGTCTTGAACCAATAAAGTACACTCGATAAAGAAAAAAAAACGTTTGTTACTTACCAAAGGAAATAATCAATAGCTGTAGATACTTAGCAAATTACATCTTATGACATACCAGCAAATTAGTTTCTGTTTAACTTCTCATTCCACACGCTATTAAATACTGTTTAAAATAAATCATCTATCCCTTCTGAAAAACTGTAGTTTCTTTCATATCTCGGTAGATAAACAGATTTTGGATATTTATCATGCGACGAAATACATGACTTTTTACAAGTTATCGTTTGCAAAAAAACGCTTTTAGATTTCTTAAACCGTTTACGAAATTTGCAGTTGATACGACCACATGGTTTACAACAAACAGGACGAAGTATCAGTCGCGTCGCGAGCGACCCACGCGCGGTCACCGCACAGCCCGTCCGCCGACATACCATTCAATATCTCGAGAACGGTGATAGCTATCAATCTGCTCTCAGCTTTAAAAACAATTTCGATATGTTGACTAAATTTCATACGCAATAGTGTATTACCTAAAATGAACTATACGCAAAGTCCACGCAATGCGTTTTTACCTCTGCACACTCATTAAAATTTCGTGTAAAGGTTTACGTAAATGCGATACAGCAAGTAACCACGACGAATATCGGAAAGAAATTCGGCCCTTTATCGAGAGAAGATATCAGGCTGTAACATGCCCAAGAATCAAATTTTTCTACCGAATAGTTTCCTTGGAATCGGATGATAAGTATTTCATAGCTGCCGCCGCGTCCGCGCCAGCGGTTCGGCGAAAGTTCTTGTGGCCCGGGGTTGCGTACCTGACGTCACGCTCAGCGCGTTCTGTGATTGGCGGCGCGCACCTGGGACGCGTCACGCGGCAGCGGAAGCGGTTCGACATGGTCAAACCGCGACGCAGAGCCCGCCGCGCCTTGCCGCTGACGCCGTTTCCATGGCAACCACGCCGCTGACGCGCGGTTTTGACGCGCGGCAGCCCTAGTGGGAACCGGCCTTCACTCTCAGCGCGTTCTGTGATTGGCGGCGCGCACCTGGGGCGCGTCACGCGGCAGCGGAAGCGGTTCGACATGGGCAAACCGCGACGCAGAGCCCGCCGCGCCGTGCCGCTGACGCCGTTTCCATGGCAACCACGCCGCTGACGCGCGGTTTTGACGCGCGGCAGCCCTAGCACCACCACCTAGAGACAAGGCCGCGGCGCGAAATTCATAGCAGGTCGTGACGTCACTCCAAGCGGGCCACCATGTTGTGTTTTTGAAGCGTTTGTTTATCTACACGTTTGTTGGATCGAGTGCTATATTCTTGCTTAAAACTAGCGATTACAGTGTTTGCCTGTAGTGAAGCTACTGTGAACATGGTTTACAAGTGCTGTGTGCCAAGGTGTCGTGGGAATTACGGAACTCGACCGAAAGTAATGTTGTTTTCCTTTCCGAAAGATGCGAATCTGCGTTGGAAATGTCTTTCAGCGATTCATCGGGACAATTTCCCACCCACTGAGCACACGAAGGTATGTAAAAACTATATACCTAGTACAATTGTTATTTTTTCTGGTGGAATATCTTGCATTTTGGATACATTAGACTAAAATTGTGAGCAAAAGTTCGCAGTAAGTAGGCCTAGTATTCGTTATCAAGTGGCTTTATTTTTATTTTGAAAACGAAATATAAATTTGTGGCTCGTGTTACTTTTTATTCGTGTTTAAATTTCTCTGCAGTTCGTATTTTGTTACGCTTTACCGATACGTTTTATCCTCTATTTGTGAGTGGGTGTTGTTTTTCACTCTCGCATTAGTTAGCATCAGTGCTAACGATTGTTGAAACTGCTGTTTTCATGTTTAAAAAGCGATCTCTCTGTATGAAGCATATCTGTGTTATTTTTCGATGTGTCAAACAATGGAACAAATTAATCTAGAAATAGGTTAAATTTATTATTGACGTATTTAGCTTGACACATTGTCTCATTCCAACTGCTGCAAATGTCTGCTGAAGGTTTGTAGATTTTCACTGTTGACTTATGCTCAAAATCTGCCATATTTTTACAGGAAAGAAAATTTACATTACAATAACAACACATAATTGTTTTTGTGAGGTGAGTTAAAAGTGATTGTTTGCTTGGGGAATGTACTCAGCTTTCCTGATAGAGCTCTATAAACAGCTACACAATATTTATTTAGTATACTGAAGGCAGAGGAATTTAATATTATACACTGTATTAGTGCAGAATTTTTCAAGTGACTGTAAATAATAGTTGTCTGGTCCAGAAAGAATGTACTTTATCACAGTGCATTTTTCACAAATGTACCTTGTTTTACCATGTATATCGCAATGTTATTTACATCCTGCACTCGTACGTTTTCACTGGCTATTGATAAGTCTTATGCAATTACATTACCGGTAAAAAAGAATTATAAACTATAGTTTCTGCTATATCGCGATTGATATAGTTACTTATTTTAACCATTCGGCAAAGTACTCTCCTCTTTGCGTGGTATCATTTGCAAAGATCTCGTTTCGTTATCTCCAGCGGTTTACGAGATATGACAGGCGTTATGAATATTTCATCCCCGCGCGTTGCGATCGGAAGTGAAGTTGCTGCAGATGCTCAATTTTTTCGAGATTGGAAGCAGATATTGATCCAAAGATTTACGAAAATTTCAAAACCTCATCTGTATTTAATACTCAGCAATAGAATGTCTAATATGCATCAAACACAAATTCATAGCGACCTCTATTTTTGATGCCAACGTTCTCAAATTTGATACTCATCTGTGAAACACCACAATAGTTATGACCATTATCGAAATGATTGGCACTTCATCATGAAGCTGCCATATAAAGCTAAAAGTATTACAGAAATTAATTATTTTTTACGGAATAGGTTCTGTAAAACCGTTTGACAAAGATTTGCAGGCCGTGCGTCTCGATTCTTTAAGCGCAGCGCCAATTCAACCCTGGCCCGCTTTGCGTGACGTCACAAGAGCGCGCCGCGGCCTTCTCTTTAGGTGGTGGTGGCCCTAGTGGGAACCGGCCTTAATGACGTCAGCAGCTCGGCCGCGAGCAACATGGTGACTGGTGAGTCCGGGATTTTGCTGGAAAGAAACTATACGAAACCTGTGGCTGAGCGTAATTTAATGCTGCGGTTTAGCATAAACGCTACTATTTATGATTCTTACTTTGGACCAGGATAGCAAGTAAAGTTTGCGGTGTGTGCAGCGAATATGAGCTCGAACAGTGGTCTTACTGCAGCGGTCTGGCGATGACTTTCACAATTTTGGCTACACTATTTGTTACAGTTGGATTTTATTAATCTACATGTTGTTTTTATGTTCTTCGGCCACTTTTCTCTGCGGTTGCACGTATACAAGGTGTTTAGGATAATTGCCACCCTTAAAACTGTCTCATTAAGACCAGACACGTTTCTATTAAATATAAAGTATTTTGAGTGGTCGGTATTTCTTTTCTTTTTTTGCAGCACTTTCACTGCACTGTGTTATGTACAGTGAACGTGCTGTGTACAAATACCTCAAATATTCAAGTGTAAGGCGAAGAAAAATGCAATAAACAACATAAAATCCTGACTACTGAAAATGCTTTGAAATAGACCGAAACACGGCTGGTATTAATAAGATCCATAATTCAGTTGGTAAAGGAGGCAATTAACCTAAACAACTTTATCAATCTCTTTTAAGCTGCTCTCGAGAGTTACTTGTAGCTCAAACCAGCCTTGGCATACGGTGCATTTAAAGGGGTCTTTGTATGTTCGTATTTTCATTTCACAGAATTTAGTTCTGCAGGTGGGATCGCTTGATTTGGAGAGTCATTTGTGTTGCCTGTTGCATGTTTCACCAACATGCTTTTGGGAAAACACTGTGTTTCGAGTAGTTAAAAAAATTCAAAACTGGTTGATTTGAGGTGAGAAGCGACGAGGGTGGGAGACCACCAAAAATGTTCGAAGACAACGAACTGCAGGAGTTATTGAATGAAGATGATAAACTTAACAGGAAATCGCAGAAACGCTGAATGTGGCGCAGATAGCCATTTCTCTTCGGTTGTAAGCTATGGAAAAGGTACAAAAAGTGAGTAAACGGGTTCCGCATGAACTGAATGAAAGACATGAAGCAACTCGAAACACCACTTGAGAAACGCTGCTCGCCAGATTAAAAAAAAAAGTCGTTTCTCCATTGAATAGTCGCAGGTGATGAAGAATGGGTATATTTTGAGATACCGAAGCGGTGTAAATCATGGGTGAATCCAGGCAAACCACCGACATCCACTGCAGGACCAAATCGCTAGTGCAGCTGGTCCCGGCGGAGGTTCGAGTCCTCCCTCGGGCATGGGTGTGTGCGTTTGTCCTTAGGATAATTTAGGTTAAGTAGTGTGTAAACTTAGGGACTGATAACCTTAGCAGTTAATTCCCACAAGATGGCTTACAAAACACTCGTTCGACCTATACTTGAGTATTGCTCATCAGTGTGGGATCCGTACCAGATCGGGTTGACGGAGGAGATAGAGAAGATCCAAAGAAGAGCGGCGCGTTTCGTCACAGGGTTATTTGGTAACCGTGATAGCGTTACGGAGATGTTTAACAAACTCAAGTGGCAGACTCTGCAAGAGAGGCGCTCTGCATCGCGGCGTAGCTTGCTCGTCAGGTTTCGAGAGGGTGCGTTTCTGGATGAGGTATCGAATATATTGCTTCCCCCTACTTATACCTCCCGAGGAGATCACGAATGTAAAATTAGAGAGATTAGAGCGCGCACGGAGGCTTTCAGACAGTCGTTCTTCCCGTGAACCATACGCGACTGGAACAGGAAAGGGAGGTAATTACAGTGGCACGTAAAGTGCCCTCCGCCAGACACCGTTGGGTGGCTCGCGGAGTATAAATGCAGATGTAGATGTAGACATTTGAACATTTTTTGAACCAAATAGCTTCAGAAAGAAAAATGGTTCAAATGGCTCTGAGCACTATGGGACTTAACATCTGAGGTCATCAGTCTCCTAGAACTTAGAACTACTTAAACCTAACTAACCTAAGGACATCACACACATCCATGCCCGAGGCAGGATTCGAGCCTGCGACCGTAGCGGTCGCGCGGTTCCAGACTGAAGCGCCTAGAACCGCTTGGCCACACTGGCCGGCAAAGAAGACAAGTTTGATGGTATCATAAGGGTGTCATCTGTTATGAGCTGTTGATATCTGGTGAAATCGTTAACACTGATCGCTACCAACAGCAAATGATCGATTTAAATCGAGCATTACATGATAAACGACCGGAATATGGAAAAAGGCAACACAAAATCATATTCCTTCATGATAACGCATCATCACACACAATAAAACGCGTCAGGGAAACGATCGAGACGTTCAGTTGGGAAATACTAGGGCCTGCGGCTTATTCTCCAAACTTGGCTCCGTCCGCTTATCATCTATTTTCATCACTGGGTCACGCTTTCGCTGAACAACGTCTCAGTTCGTATGAAACTGTACGAAAACGGCTCGCTGACTGATTCGCTTCAAAAGAAGAACTGTTTTTTTGGAGTGGAGTTCATAGCATGCCGGAGACGTGGGATGGTTCAAATGGCTCTGAGCACTATGGGACTTAACTGCTACGGTCATCAGTCCCCTAGAACTTAGAACTACTTAAACCTAACTAAACTAGGGATAGCACACAACACCCAGCCATCACGAGGCAGAGAAAATCCCTGACCCCGCCGGGAATCGAACCCGGGAACCCGGGCGTGGGAAGCGAGAACGCTACCGCACGACCACGAGATGCGGGCGGAGACGTGGGAGAAATGTATAAAAAAAAAATAGCAATGGAGATTAATTTTAATAATGTATCGTTTATCAGTTTCTAACAACAGACATGAAGTTACAGCAACCAAATTCCGGTTTCATGCTTCTACACCTGGTAAAATGGATAAAGATAGTTCCAGTTTTGGCAACCAGGTGAAAATTCGACGCTGTGAATACAAGATAGATGTATAGAAACTGTTGTGTTGCAGAAGAGCCAACATCGTGTTACTATACCCGGGCCGCTGAAACATTGCACTTGACGTTTGCGTATGAAGTTGGCGGCGTAACAGAGTAACAAGTGAAGAACGATAGGCGCTAGGCGTTCAGCATGGGGCGCCAGCCAATCACAGCGCAGTGAGCACAGCTGTTACTCACGTGCTGTGACGTCAAAGTTCCTGCGTTGCCGGCTTTGTTTAGTGAATGTGTATACAACGTGAATTGTATGTTGTTTACCGCGTGTTTTCGTTGTACTGTCTGCTATATCGTTGTGACTTTTGTTACGTTGTGAGTGTACATACTTGGAAAATGCCACCGAAAAGACTTCGTTCACCTAGTGACAATCCTTTGCGTCGAGGGGTGCCCCTAAACAGCCAGGCACTGGAGTTACTACGCAGAACTCGTGAGTTTTACGAGCAGGAGAAAAACTACATAAGCATTCATGGACAGCCATCAATTCCTGCCGACAAAGTGGTGGAACGTACGTCGAAAACTCTTGGTATTAGTGCAAGAACCGTAGTAAGTAAAGGAGTATTACTACAAAACTTGGAAGATACTGAAGTGAGCCGTAATGATTCCGAGCTGTCTGGATCAAATAATACATTTTTATCAACCCCAGGAAAGAAGAAAAAGCGACCTAGTCCTATCACAGATTCAGATTCTTTCCAGACTGATGCAATTCGTAGGCATGTTTATGCTTACTACAGCAGAAAAATGTATCCGACTGTAGCTAAGTTATTAATCTCTTTAAAAGAAAGTGAACTCTTCAGGGGTGGTAAAACATCGCTAAAAATTGTGCTACAAAACATGGGTTTCCGTTACAAAACGCTAGACGGACGCAAAGTACTGTTAGAGAGGGCACATATTGTTACCGCTCGTAGCATTTTCTTGCACAAAATTGTGGGCAGAGACATTCATTCCATAATTTGGTTAGACTAAACATGGGTTAATGCCGGGGAAGCTGTAAGTAAATGTTGGACGGATAACACACCCTGCAGTAGCGGCCATCAGCCGACGGGAAGAGGAGCTAGATTAATTGTGGTCCATGCAGGCTCCTCCAGTGGTTTTGTCACTGACGCACTTTTAGTTTTTAGATCAAAAAAAGACTGGTGATTACCATGAAGATATGGATCACACACGATTTGTTGAGTGGTTCAGGAACCTTTTAAAACAATTTCCTGTCCCTACAACAATTGTAATGGACAATGCTCCATATCATTCGGTGATACAGAACAAAGCCCCAACCACAAATGATCGGAAAGAAGTTATGGTGCAGTGGTTACAGGCTCGAAATATTGCAGCGGATATGAGTATGACAAAGGTTCTGTTATATTCTCTTGTTAAAGAAAATAAGCCTACGACACCTACATACGTATGTAGTAGACGAAATTGCCAAGGAGCAGGGTCATACTGTAATAAGGCTGCCACCATATCACTGCCATTTCAACCCTATTGAGTTAATATGCATAAAAAGGGGGATAGATCTGATGTCAACAATTACCGTCCAATCTCCCTTCTAACAGCTTTATCCAAAATTTTTGAGAAAGTAATGTATTCAAGAGTAGCTTCACATATCTGTAACAATGAAGTACTAACAAAATGTCAGTTTGGTTTCCAGAAAGGTTTTTCAACAGAAAATGCCATATATACTTTCACCAATCAAATTCTGAATGATCTGAATAACCGAACACCACCCATTGGGATTTTTTGTGATCTCTCAAAGGCTTTTGATTGTGTAAATCATGAAATTCTGCTAGACAAGCTCAAGTATTGTGGCATGAGTGGGACAGTGCACAAATGGTTTAATTCGTACCTAACTGGAAGAGTGCAGAAAGTTGAAATAAGTAGTTCTCATAATATGCAAAGATCAGCACATTCCTCAAACTGGGGAACTATCAAGAATGGGGTTCCACAAGGGTCAGTCTTGGGTCCTTTGCTGTTCTTAATATATATTAATGACTTGCCATTCTATATTCATGAAGAGGCAAAGTTAGTTCTCTTTGCTGATGATACAAGTATAGTAATCACACCTGACAAACAAGAATTAATTGATGAAATTGTCAATACTGTCTTTCAGAAAATTACTAAGTGGTTCCTTGTAAACGGACTCTCACTGAATTTTGATAAGACACAGTACATACAGTTCTGTACAATGAATAGTATGACGCCATTAATAAATATAGACCTTAATCAGAAGCATATAGCTAAGGTAGAATATTCCAAATTTTTAGGTGTGTCCATCGATGAGAGATTAAATTGGAAGAAACACATTGTTGATCTGCTGAAACGTTTGAGTTCAGCTACTTATGCAATAAGGGTCATTGCAAATTTTGGTGATAAACATCTTAGTAAATTAGCTTACTACGCCTATTTTCACTCGTTGCTTTCATATGGGACCATATTTTGGGGTAATTCATCACTGAGGAATAAAGTATTTATGGCACAAAAGCGTGTAATCAGAATAATAGCTGGAGTCCACCCAAGATCATCCTGCAGACATTTATTTAAGGATTTAGGGATATTCACAGTAGCTTCTCAGTACATATACTCTCTTATGAAATTTGTTATTAACAACCAAACCGAATTCAAAAGTAATAGCGGTGTGCATAACTACAATACTAGGAGAAAGGATGATCTTCACTATTCAAGATTAAGTCTAACTATGGCACAGAAAGGAGTGAATTATACTGGCACTAAAGTCTTTGGTCACTTACCAAATAGTATCAAAAGTCTGACAGATAACCAACAAGTATTTAAGAAGAAATTAAAAGAATTTCTGAATGACAACTCCTTCTACTCCATAGAGGAATTTTTAGATATAAATTTAAAAAAATTAAAAAATAAAAAATAAAAATAAAAAAGCACAAAAAATGAAAATGTTGTTATATTAACTTAAGTATGTTGTTAAATTAACTTAATTATGACATGTATTGGAAAATTTGACTCGTTCCACATCATTACGAAATATCGTATTCATGATCCATGGAACTAGTATTAATCTAATCTAATCTAATCTAATATGGAGTGATGTAAAAATGTATGTAAGGAACAACAACAAGTCCTTTACAGTAACAGAGGTGGAAAAGCTGTTGCGTGAAGCTCTTGTGACTGTGGATGCAGCCTCATGGAGAAAAAAAGTAGAGCACGTCGAGAAGCTTATACGAGCAGCACAGACAATAGAAGGCATTATCAGTGGCCATGAACAATTAATGATTTGTCTTGCTGATGACGACGATGAAGACGGTTTTGGCGATGAATCGGACAACAGTGACGATGGCGAGCTGGATGGAATTGCGCCATTATCGCTGTAAATTGGTGAGTGAAAAATTACTAATATTGGTTATTTATTGCAATCTCGGTTATTATTTATTTTGTAAACTACGTACATTATTGATTTTAAAGTACCAGTCGTCAGATGCTTGTTTTTTGTGTTTATTTGCTCCGTTATCGAATTGGTGCGCATTGTTATGCTTTTACATGCATTATTATACGGTTGCTTACTTCCTGTCATTGTAGTACAACTAAAAACGAGTTTTTATATACACTGTAATTGCTCAATCGCTTGCATTTACGAGACGGGACGGAAAACTGTATCGTCTGCTGTGTGTATAGAGGCTGCTGTTGCAACATCGCTATTACAGTATAGCCAACCTAACTAGCAAAAAGCGAACTGTCAAGTGCAATGTTTCGCCGACGGGGGTTATAGTGGAGGCCGAAATGATCGCGGTTTTAGGTCACGCAGGCTGGCGTGAGGAGGGGAGGACTATACTGACGTGAGGTTTGGAACATGACAAGGAATTAGAATTCAGAAAGCGGACGTAATTAGTTTGATACTTAACTTTAATCCATCAATGATGAACGTCGCTCTTGACGGTACATGATTCACAATATTATCTGTTCAAAATACATTCATAGTAACTGAATATGGCGCCTTGCTAGGCCGTAGCAAATGACGCAGCTGAACGCTATGCTAAACTGTCGTCTCTGCAAATGAGAGCGTAGGTAGACAGTGAACCAGCGGTAGCAAAGTCGGCTGTGCAACTGGGGCGAGTGCTAGGGAGTCTCTCTAGACTAGACCTGCCGTGTGGCGGCGCTCGGTCTGCAATCACTGATAGTGGCGACACGCGGGTCCGACATATACTAACGGACCATGGCCGATTTAAAGGCTACCACCTAGCAAGTGTGGTGTCTGGCGGTGACACCACAAAAACTTTTATAGATGTAATGGTTTAGGAACGGGATGTGGTCGGCAAAGTAAAACAAGTAAGAAAGGCATAATGTTCAAGTTATTGTTAATTGCCAAACGAATTTGTTCAATCTGAGCACCGGAAACGTCGACGAGATCCTGTACAGTGGCAGATTTGTGCCCTGTGGCCAAAATTGGAACTAACTTTTTTACAGCATAAATCGGTTCCACATTAACGCATTAGAATATTTACCTAGTTTCGGTGCCATACGATAACTACAGGCCACGCTGCATCTTCATGAATAGCTGCACTTTAATTATAACCACCCAGCAGCATTTTCTTACCCATTCTGCTCGCAGTAACTGCACAGCGTTAGAGGACGTGTTCACTATGAAGCGATATGCCATAGATTGAAACCAGAACACACAAACTACCACTATGAGAAGACACAGGGTGCTCTGGGCTACTACTTAATGGTATATACACTTGTGAGGCAGACATGGTTCCTGTTATCCTCTTAGCCGGACCCGCGTGTCGCCACTATCAGTGATTGCAGACCGAGCGCCGCCATACGGCAGGTCTAGAGAGACTTCCTAGCACTCGCCCCAGTTGTACAGCCGACTTTGTTAGCGATGGTTCACTGACAAAATACGCTCTCATTTGCCGAGACGATAGTTAGCATAGCCTTCAGCTACGTCATTTCCTACGACCTAGTAAGGCGCCATTACCAGTTACTATTGATGCTGTAAAACATGTACCGTTAAGAGCGATGTTCACCATTTATGGATTAAAGTTAAGTATTCCACTTCTACGTCCTTTTTTGCTAGTCTAATTTGCTTGACCTGTTCCAGACCTCACGCCAGCCTGCGTGAGCTAAAACGCGTGCCTTTCGGCTTCCTCTCAAAACCGGTGGGCTCTCCTGCCAACCCACAACAGATTCATACTAATTTTGGTGCATAAGTTTGTGGACTTCAATGAGGCAGACTCACCCGACTGCAAACGCCCACTGAAAATCCACTGCTAGTTGCTGCAGACTACCAAAAGCAAGTAGAACCACATAAACTGTGTCGCGTCTTTGCAACACGCGAGTGAGTCCGCCAGTGGTGCTGTATCATTTGAGTAATCAGGGAACAGCTGCGCTTGCAGCACCGCTGGGGTCGTGCGCCTTGCCTTCTGCGGCTTCCCACGGGCTGTAGGCGGCGTTTTGAGGGTGGTGGGTGAGGGGGAGGGTGGGTGGCAGTGGTAGCAGGCAGAGGACAGACGGCGCCCCCGGGACTCATCGAGTCGGCGGCGGCGGCTGCGGGCTGCGAGTACAGCCAGAGAGGACAGTGAGCAAGGGGTGGGTGGAGGGCAGAGGAGGGCGGAGGGCCCACACAGCACACGGAGACCCTTTGTGCCTCCCAGGGCGCCTCTTTCCTAGACCTCGGCGACAAATTTTTCAGGCCAACGGGCCCTGTCCTCGCCGGAACCCCAAGCAGCGACAAATCTTGCACAAATGTGAATGCGTGGAAGACGTCCATTCGCTTTCTTCGCTACACCGTGAAGCGCCTGTAAATGCACCTACTGCCTCTGAACGGTTGACTGTTTACTGTAGTCTTAGTTACAAAGCGTCACTCGTAAAAGATTTCTCCGATTTCAGAACATTATACTTTCCACACGGGTGAAAAACAAAAGAAACTCTGGGTAAATTTTAACTCATGCGTAGGACAATGAAATGCATAGGCTTACCATTATGATCTCCACTGTCCCTGACACTGAACCACGCACGCTTACTTATTTCGCTTATTTTCAATATATTACCTCGCATGGTATTATATTTTGAGGAACGATATTTTATATATTTGTAAACATGTTTTATTGTCTTACGATGATGGAACTAGGACGACGCGGTACCAAACATTACGAAAAAGGCTGCCAACAGCCTGCAGCCAAATTTTGTAGGATATAGAATGATGAGTACAGATATAGTAACACAAACATTTTTTTTCTGCAAGTACCTTTTTTTGGGCTGCAGTCATGTGAATGAGTATGGAGCAAAGGACGGCAAATCTGAAGAACGGAGGAACATTGAAAAGTAAGTCAGGAGCACAAACTGCCAATGGAAGGAGATGCTATACATTAAATGGAGCTAAACATAAAGCGAGCAAGGGAAGGAAGAGAGAAACACGAGCTTATGACATGTGAGTACGTGATGGGTTAATATGTGGAACTTGATTGTTATCCACTATGTGATCGGCGAAATTAATGAAATGTGTTGTTTCCTTTTCTTCAGTTATTTGTTTGCGAGTCGAGTAGTTACCAAGCTTTCTAGAATCCTAATTTGCTTGGCACCACCACTTGGAACCATAAAGAAAGTTGAGATGAAAAATACGACATGGACGGGACATGGTTAAGAGGAGTACAAGACATATTTAATAAAATATACCAGCAGTTTGGTCAGCAGACAACCTAGTGGGTGGGACAACCACAGCTATGATTTTTATTAAAAATGTAACTCCTCCAGCTGTACTTAAGATTTCATATTTATTTGGCTAGTATATGAAATCTTAAGTACAGCTGGAGGAGTTTCATTTTTAATAAAAATTATACCACTTGATGCACCACCTTCATCCAATTTAAATATGGGGCTGTATTTAGTCCTTCATTATTGGATCACTACCGGTTTCGTGGCCCTAAAAGCCACATCTTCAGGTGAACATCTGTATAACAATAAATGCAGAACGAATAACAACCCTGAGACATGGTATGGTAAATTATTTTAAGATTTAAAAAAGTAAAAAATTAAAAATTTTTGCATGAGTATATCAAAAGGTTAGTATTCAGACTAAGCTTTCCCGCTCTAATGTTTAGTCATGTGAGTACTAACATTCTGATATTCTCAAGTACAATTTTCTATATTTTTTTAAAATTTTGCGGCTATAAATACCTAAGAGGAAAGTGTGGGTAAGGTTTTTCTTTCTTTTCCTATTCTTTTTCCACTGTCATTTGTTTCGGCAGATTACTGCATGAAAATAGTTCATATTTCTGATTATGTTATCGTGTCATAATATAAGAAAAGCTTTACTGGAGAAACCACTGTAACCGTGACCCAAACGTTTGTTCTCCAGTACAGCTTTTTACATTATGACACGCTAACGTACTCAGAAAAATTTTATGTCAACTGACTCTGGCCAGATACATGAAAACTGCGCCCAGTGATATTTACACTCAACTAGAAATCTGTGAAATTTGTACCCAGTGTATCTGGAAACAAACTGCTCTCAACGTCACTGCCTACCTGCGTCCCTGGTCCTCGCTCACCCCATCCCCCCCCCCCCCTCTACACTCACACGCAGGTGCCGTGGGACCCCGTCCCATCTGCGTCGACTCCGCCCTGCAAATGACCAACGTGAACAAAATATCGTCCTGCCGGAAGAAGAGCAAACGCGTCACCAATGGTCCAAATAACCCTGTGTCATATTCCCTCTTACATTCAAATGTTCAAATGTGTGTGAAATCTTATGGAACTTAACTGCTAAGGTCATCAGTCCCTAAGCTTACGCACTACTTAACCTACATTATCCTAAGGACAAACACACACACCCATGCCCGAGGGAGGACTAGAATCTCCGCCGGGACCAGTCGCACCTCTTACATTCGCATATGACACCGGTTCTACGTATCTGAAAGTTTATCTATTACTTATTCTTCTTTTGTGATGCATATCTACAACTGCATGACTATTCTGCAATTCACCATTAAGTGCCTGGCAGGAAGTTCGTCCAATCACGTTCAAGCTGTTTCTTTACCGTGCCACTCTCTAACAGGAGGCGTGAAAAACCAGCACCTAAATCTTCCCATGCTACCTTTGATTTCTCTTATTTTTTTGAATATTGTTTCTCCGTTTGTAGGTGGGGATCAACAAAACATTTTCGCAATCGGGGGAGTTGCTGGAGATTAAAATTTCGTGAATAGATCTCACCGCAACAACGAACGACTTTTTTTAATGATTGGCACCCCAACTCGTTTAAAATATCCGTGACACTACCTTGTATATTTCGCGACGATACAGAACGAACTAACCGTCTTTGAAGTTTTATGAAGTCATTCATCCTGTCTAATAAGAATCTCATACCGCACACAAAGGACGCAGAGATGTAGCGTAGGTAGTCTCTATACTCGAGATATTGCATCTTCTGAGTCGCAGTCTTTGGTTTGCCGTCCTCACAACATATGTGACAGCTCCAGTTAAACCTGTTCGTAATTCGTACCCTTAGATAATTAGTCGAATAGACAGCCTTCAGATTTTTGTGATTTATCGTCTAAACGAAATTTATCGAATTTCTTTTAGTACTGATGTGTATGACCTCACACTTTTCATCATTTAGTCAATTAGTACATTGTCATACCACACACATACTTAATCTAAATCATTTGCAATTGGTTTTTGATATTCTGAGAAGTTTAATAGACATTAAAGTGCAGTAGCATCTGCAGAGAACCCAAGATGGGTGCTCAGAACGTGTCCTGAATAGCTGTACAGATTAGGAACAGCAGAGGGCCTATAACGCTTCCTTGGGGAACGCCATGTATCACTACAGTTTACTCGAAGACTCTCCGCCAATTACGACGAACCCTGACGTCTCTGAAACCAATCCAGTTGTACAACTGAGACGGCCGCGCGGGATTAGCCGAGCGGTCTCAGGCGCTGCAGTCATGGACTGTACGGCTGGTCCCGGCGGAGGTTCGAGTCCTCCCTCGGGCATGGGTGTGTGTGTTTGTCCTTAGGGTAATTTAGGTTAAGTAGTGTGTAAACTTAGGGACTGATGACCTTAGCAGTTAAGTCCCACACACATATGAACAATTGTACAACTGAGACGTAACTCCATAGGCGTGCAATTTTACTACAAGATAATTGTAAGGAATGGCATCAAAAGTCTTCTGGAATTCTAGAAGTGCGGAATCATTATGAGAGGCCCTGTCAATATTAATAATTAGTTCATGAGAATAAAGAGCTAGCTGTGTTTCACAAGAATGATTATCCCGATTCCATGGTGCCTTGTGTCATTATATCGTTTTCCTGGAGGTAATTCATAATTGTCATGCTCCAGGACAGTATCCTCCGCGTACACTAAAAATTAGTCAAAGTTCTACCTTGGAAGTTCCTGGAAGATGAACCATCTGTGCAATGGATAGCAGGCTGCCAGCAAGGGTGAACTGCTGAGCACGTTGCGGCCAACATTGAAGATATCACGACACCGGGAAATGACAAAGCACACAGGTCTGTAAGTGACACATAATGATATCATGAAAGCCGAGAGATACTGTTATATTAGTGATAAATCTGTTTCATAAGGGAGGCTGTGTACAATGCAGAAACAGGTACTCAGGTGCCGAGGCAGCAGAAAAGAATGTCTGAAAGGTGAAGCTGCGAAAATCTGAAGTCACCAAGAGAGCGGACAGTGAGAGGAAAACCTGGATGAATGATGTCATAGCCATCCCCGCCACCGCAGAGCACACGGGAAGTGCCAACATGAATACCCCACCGTTATTAACGTATGTCTGACTGCTGAGTACTGATTGCTGTAGTCCCAGTCCTTGTGTCAGCTGTAGCTGTCGAGTGAGAGGGTCGACCTTCTGCGTGCTTATCTGTTTCTGATCATCAAAGGAACTCCGATTCCAGCTCTAATTACACTTCTATTGCCAACAGCACTGCAACATCTGAGGCAACTATGGTGGAGTGCAGAGAACGCCATCACCCTGCAGGACTGACGGAGGCTTGGTCTGCATGATCTGGACACTGTCAGTCATCCACATTAGAGACAGGTGGCACTGCAGCTGCTCATCTTGTTGCTGTGGCGGACACCGACGCTGCCGGCTCCTATCTCGTAAACGGGGCCTGAGAGCCGCCCCCTACGAGTTAGCGAGTACTTCAGATGGACCTTATGCCTGACTCCTGAGTCCAAATACTCGACTTCAAAGAGAACGCTTTGGATGTCGATATCAATATCTGGCCGCCACCGGAGTCCGCGGGTCGATGGCCGTAACGTGACGTAACAGCCGCCATCCGACACATTGCAGTGCTGGCGGAACTGCGAGATGGGTGCACGCCAGCTCAAAATGGTTCACATGGCTCCAAGCAATATGGGACTTAACATCTGAGGTCATCAGTCCGTTAAACTTAGAACTACGTAGACTTAACTAACCTAAGAACATCACACACGTCCATGCCCGAGGCAGCATTCGAACCTGCGACCGTAGCAGCAGCGCGGTTCCGGATTGAAGCTCCTAGTGTGTCGTGTTTAATAAACTACCGAAAAGCCCATATGCAGTATGCAGTATATTAATAAAAATTCATTACAACTTATCGTGATAACGGCACAAAAATGTCTGCCTTCTTAAGGCCAAATACCCCAAATCATTACCAATTAGCAAGAGAAAGTTAAAAAATCATTCAGTGCCACACTTAAGTCAATATTATTGATATTATTGACAGAAGCAGAGTGCACATCGTAATAGTGAAATATGCAGCTAAACTTTATAAAACTGAAATATGGACGTGGAAATGATAATAAGTGTGTAGTTAAGTGGAAAAGCTGTCACCACAGTGTAACTATAATAATGATGCTTCATCTTTATGTAAGTACACATATATTTTCGACAATTGCTGCCTTTCCACTTACAATTCTCCCACTACCAGCAATTTTTTTTATATTTATACAATGATCTCCAGCAATATAAACACGTACATGAATGTATAAAAGCCTCAGGATGGGCGCAAGCCCGAAACTGGTCGTGTGACAAATAAATAAACTTTTATTATGACTGCTAGCGGACATTTTACTACACCCTCAAAACTAAGAATTCCACTGTATAACAATAAAAGCACATTCAAAGGAAAGAGACAAGAGGAGAAGTATATAGAATACCTTTGCTACAAGAGCCAGCATTAGATGTTTATAGAGATAATATTTATGTGAAAACCTAAAATATGTGTAAGAAAAACAGAACATTAATGAAGAGTGGATAGAGGTGGTAAGAATAATACACACAGCTGCTAGAGAAGATTTACAGAAAAGGGTAAAATATAAAAACAGAAGGAGATTCCTAACCCGGAAACAAGAACTAGAATATCAAGAAATGTAAGAAGCAGTTCTACCTGGAATATCTACATGTGTAGAATCAAAGACTATAGAGAGTATTAGCGACACACTACCGCGGCAAACGAGAGACAGGAGGAATAATAGAACAAAGCTGCGAACATTTTCCGAGTGAAACGGAGCATGATGTACATGTGGCTCAAATTAATGCTTAAAGGATGCTAAATGCTGACACAACTTAGTAAAGATGAAAGAGATGTGGGTCAAATAAACCCTATTTCAGAAAATGAGTGTTTGGATTATTTCCAAAATCTACGTGCAAGTGATGAGAAGAAGGTGAAAACTACAGTTAGTGACGAGCTTGTTAATCTTTCGTCAATGGAAGAACTAAAAGTTGCGCTGAAAGCATCAAAAAAACAGAAAATCCCCAGGGACAGACAACCTGAATGTGGAATTATTTAGATATGCTTCGGAATCATTACTTATCAAACTACTGAGTTTTGTAAATACTTGTTTGAAATACACCAACATACCAGACGGTTGGCAAACAGCAGTTATTACGTATTATTTTAAAAAAAAGGGATCGGAGAAAAATGTGACAATTGTTGAGGTATGAACTCTGGATACAAGATATATGTAAAACTAATAACCAATGGACTAAAGGTACTTTCGGAAGCGTTCTTACTGAAGAGCAGAATGGGTTTCGGATAGGAAGCTCATGCTTGCGCAGTGTTTTTCCAGTCTGCCAGATTGTTGAAAACCGTAGTGAACACAATCACCCTCCGTTCATAGCCTTTATTGACTACGAGAAAGCTTTTATTTAAAGCCAACAGAGTTACATCATAGGAAATTTTAGAAAAGAACGGTATATCCAAGAATCTAAAAGTGTAATTTGAACTATGTAGACACACAACAAAATCAAAGTAAAAGAGGAAGTCCTTTTGCGAGAAACATCTGTCAAGTAGTGAGACAAGAGTATCTTTTATCTCTCACATTACTTAATACACGCATGTACATCACAAAGACATAGCACGTAAAGTAGTCCACCATTATAAGTTTGATAATAAAGTTATGAGTACACTACTGTTTGCAGATGATCAAATATTCTTAGTGGACCCAGAAGATAAATTACGGAGAGGAATTTAGTTCTTGCATAAGGTGATAAATGATCCCAACATGACACTATCTAAATGGAAAACTAAGATTATGGTATTCCGTGGCAAGGAGCATTTAAGAGCAAAAATAATAATTGATGATAATCCGCTGGAAAAAATAAACGCTTTTAAATACTTGGGATGTGAAGTCTCGTATATCACACACAATGATCACGAAAAAAAAAAAACATCAGAAACTCCAGCAGTTGGTAGGTATTATAAATCGCTGTCTTTTTCAAAATGTTAGAAAAGAGACGGCACTAAAATTCTATAATGTTGTGGCAGTGCCAGCTCTAACATGTGGATGAGTCTTGGTCTCGGACAATCTAAGGAGAAAGGAGGATGACCGAGATGGCAGAGATGAGACTGCTAAGATCTCTAGCAGGTTACTAACTCATAGATCGGATGAAAAATAATGATATGAGGTATGAAAAATGGTTCAAATGGCTCTGATCACTATGGGACTTAACATAAGAGGTCATCAGTCCCCTAGAACTTAGAACTACTTAAACCTAACTAATCTGAGGACATCACACACATCCATGCCCCAGGCAGGATTCGAACCTGCGTCCGTAGCGGTCGCGCGGTTCCGGACTGAAGGGCCTAGAACCGCTCGGCCACAACGGCCGGCTTGAGGAATGAACTGGGCATCAAAAGCATTCTTCATAAAAAAGAGGAGTACAGAAAAAATGGTATAAACATATTCAAAGAATGCCAAAAGAATGAATACCTAAAATAATATACAAATATATACTAAAAGGGGAAAGGAATGTTGGGCTTCTGGGTAAAGATGGATAGATCAGCTGCAATCTACTTCTTACATTACTGAGGGAGGCTGAAAGGTTTCCAGTTGATAATTGCAAACACAGAAATTTTTATGGTATTTAGTAGACATTCAAGATTAATGTAGGATCTAAGGGATAGCCGATAAGCAACCGGTCTACTAATAGTTCTTGTACCATGCAGTCATGAAGTGTTTCACACAATATGTTGGGTCAACCACGGTGGGTGGAGGAAGCGTTATTGAATTTCATGTTGAGATTTTAGACCGTTTCACATCTACATCTACATCTACATCCTGCAAAAGTTGATTCGTGTGCACTATACGTGGCTACGAGGTGAACAAGAACCCATGGCTGAATATGTTATGAGGTAGATGCACAGATTTGGATGAAAATGTTTCGAATGCGGTAGTGCCAACCATATAAAGCGGAATTTTCTTATGGTTGAAACATGAAAATCTGGAAAGCATGAATGAAGGACTGGAGTATAAGGAGCGGACTAACTGTTGAGAAGTCTGACTTATGTAGCAGAATAATCAGAATTTCAACTGCTCGGAGTCCTTTACTTTGAGCCAGTGTAAAATGAAAGGAATCCATGATAACTCAAAGTTATTCATTGTGACTCACACAGCTCACTTGTAGGACAAAGGTAGATTACCCAGATCGAAGGTTAATTGTGCTGAGCCTGTGCTGTTGTTTCTCAGTTACAAGAGAGCTGTTGTTGTACAGTGGAAGGAGTGCGAATTGACGAAGGCTGCTGAGTGTCACTCTCGCTATTGGTTGATACACAGCAAAGAGGCACAATTTACTGATTAATGAGAAAAATGTTTTTTTTTTATATTAAGAGTACATATCAAAATATACACTGGAAATAAGCAGTATTCAAATCAACCGCGCTGAGAATTACTAAACAGTAGTGTTGTATGGATTACACTGTTAACTTCATGTATGTATAGTCAGAATAGTGTGTGACAATATTTCAGTTTACTTGGCCTTTACTGAGATATATCTGTGAATAACCGGTAAGATGAAGGAGGTTAATGTTTTGCGTTGTAGCTAATCAGGACTTCATCGGTTTACAGTACAAACAAACGATTCTGAGTATCATAAAATCTATACTTTTTCAGTTCAATATTATTACAAAGCCAAAGTTTCTTTGTAACAGGTCACTTGCCAAAACCGATTATCCTTATGCATTAGGTATAGTTTCAAAAAATCAATATTTAGCTTGCTTTATCATCCTAAAATATTTAGCAGTCCGTTAATCGAAAATATTGCAACGTGAAGAAAAAATTTGTATACTGCTGGAGTGAGGCAGTATTATTTCCTCGGTCAATGCAGACTGGTTCCTCAATAACCGTCTCTGCTGTAAATCTCCATCGGTGTGCTCAGATGTTGAAACTTGTAGTGTTCCCAATGCAGATGAGAAGTAACTGCTACGTAAGGTACGAGTAATGTAGCGTAGTCAGGATTTCACTTGCAAATTTCGCGTGAGTGTAGCATGTGACTTAGCAGTATCAGCTATCATACATAGGTTCTGGTTTTACATAATGTATGGGCATGATACCTAACAGGAGGTAGCGTAAATGTTATTTTGCCTTTTGCAAGTGTAAGACATAAATTTTGTCTGCATGTGAGTCCCTTGATGGCTCTAGTTGATGAGTGTGATAAGAAGAAGGGTTTATAACATTTTTTGCCCAATCTAGTTACACAGATGTGAGACTTGTGTCTGTCCTTTCCTGATCAAGGCGCTGGCCAGTTGGGAGTTACACAACGGGTGCACACCAATAAAAAACTAAAGTTAGAAGCAATGTTTCTGTAAGATGAGTCTCACCTCCACACATGAAGTAATTTGTCTAACGAGTCTATGTTAACCTAGGGAATAGTCAGGCCGCGTTACTCCCCGTATTTTGCACCAGTTATTTCTTGTACCGTAAGGGTTTGGTGGATGAGCTCCCTAATTTTCGTGTTTTGTTAGGACAAATTTTCTATAACGCTAGATCTACATCATCAGGCTTATTACCAAATCTAGCTGACAGAAGAGTCGAATCCTAACTTCGTATGCAATCGATTGGAATATATATATTTATTTGAAAGAGCCCTGCTTAGCATTTCAAAAGCGACGACAGTTATATAGCTTTTTCTGGATTGCTTTTTATCGTACGTGAAGTTCAGATTGTATATCTTATACGAAATTTGATTATCCACAGAATCTGTATGTAGAGAAAGATGTGGGAAATGTTGATGAAAAGGGCAAGATAATAAGACAAGTGTTGAGACAACAAGCAGTAAACTCCATGGTACTTGTTGGAATTATAGAGGGTAAAAGCTTTAGAGCAAGTCAGAGATTCCAGTACATACTATAAATAATAAATGCCATTGGAATCAAGTGCTACTCTGAGCGGAAGAGGTTCGCACAGGAGAGGAATTTGTGCAGACGGCACCAAAACTATCAGTTGACCGACGTTACAAGATAAAGTATTTAAACGACCTCACGACTTTTAGTTAATTATTTGTGGACCACATTGGACATATAGTGGAAGTTATGAAGCAACTTAAAGAAGCAGGTACGAATGTCGAGTCATCTAGGGTTAAATTTTCCCAGTCGTAGATGCTATTTTTAGTCCACATCGCTGCTGAAGGCCGTTGCATCGGCTAGATTCACACGGAAGCAATTGATAAATGTCCAACTTACAAGTACACAAAGGGTATATCGACGTTTTCACGGTTGGACGACTTTTTCCTTGATTTTGTAAGCAGCAATGGTCTAAGGGAAGAAGCAAATAAATTCAAATGAGGTGAATCTCACGAGGCTGCATTCCATGTAAGATCAGCTCATTCGAAGCAAAATAATTTGGAAACTGCTGCCTAGGTTTAGTAATTACATGAGAATTTTTCGGAGTTTGTAAATTCCTATCACTGTCATCGTCAATTCCTGAAACTTCAGGGTCCATCACTTTGTCCCTAAACGAGATTTGTATGAACTTGAGGATTCTTATAATTATACAAGGTGGTCTAAAACAGTCGTAGGAGCTTGTAAGAAAGATACAAGTTAGGACTGTGTTGGGAAATAAATATTTGAAAAATTCGATACATAGCTCTATTTCTAGCTAATTAGCACTGAAGAGAGCCAATCAGGGCATTGCACACACAAAATCTAATTTTACCACCAGAGACAGTGTCGCCAAGCTTGATCTATTTCCTAAAACTGAACAAGAGACCGGTACAGAAATTGGACTTGGTATGGTAGTAAGAACTGAATCCAAGCCAAAGGCAGAGCAGTCTCGTGGTAGGCTAACATCAATGCTAATTAATTCGGAAATGGCGCAATGTATAGAATTTCTTTTCTACACAATTAATTCTCAGCACAACTTACCCAGCAGCACCCTTATAAACTTTTGAGACTGTTTATTACCACCCTATGCAGGGTGTTACAAAAAGGTACGGCCAAACTTCCAGGAAACATTCCTCACACACAAAGAAAGAAAATATGTTATGTGGACATGTGTCCGGAAACGCTTACTTTCCATGTTAGAGCTCATTTTATTACTTCTCTTCAAATCACATTAATCATGGAATGGAAATACACAGCAACAGAACGTACCAGCGTGACTTCAAACACTTTGTTACGCACAGGAGCTCCATCGTGTATGAACCACATGTTGTGTTGTACCTGTGAAGGCACATGTTCTAGCAGCACAGGTAGAGTATCCCGTATGAAATTATGATAACGTGCTCCATTGAGCGTAGGTGGAAGAACATGGGGCCCAATCAAGACATCACCATCAATGCCTGCCCAAACGTTCACAGAAAATCTGTGTTGATGACGTGATTGCACAATTGCGTGCGGATTCTCGTCAGCCCACACATGTTGAGTGTGAAAATTTACAATTTGATCACGTTGGAATGAAGCCTCATCCGTAAAGAGAACATTTGCACTGAAATGAGGATTGATACATTGTTGGATGAACCATTCGCAGAAGTGTACCCGTGGAGGCCAATCAGCTGCTGATAGTGCCTGCACACGCTGTGCATGGTACGGAAACAACTGGTTCTCCCGTAGCACTCTCCATACAGTGACGTGGTCAACGTTACCTTGTACAGCAGCAACTTCTCTGACTTTGACATTAGGGGTTATCGTCAACTGCGCGAAGAATTGCATCGTCCATTGTAGGTGTCCTCGTCGTTCTAGGTCTTCCCCAGTCGCGAGTCATAGGCTGTAATGTTCCGTGCTCCCTAAGACGCCGATTAATTGCTTCGAACGTCTTCCTGTCGGGACACCTTCGTTCTGGAAATCTGTCTCGATACAAACGTACCGCGCCACGGCTATTGCCCCGTGCTGATCCATACATCAAATGGGCACCTGCCAACTCCGCATTTGTAAACATTGCACTGACTGCAAAACCACGTTCGTGATGAACACTAACCTGTTGATGCTACGTACTGATGTGCTTGATGCTAGTACTGTAGAGCAATGAGCCGCATGTCAACACAAGCACCGAAGTCAACATTACCTTTCTTCAATTGGGCCAACTGGCGGTGAATCGAGGAAGTACAGTACATACTGACGAAACTAAAATGAGCTCTAACATGGAAATTAAGCGTTTCCGGTCATATGTCCACATAACATCTTTTCTTTGTTTGTGTGTGAGGAATGTTTGCTGAAAGTTTGGCCATACCTTTTTGTAACACCCTGTATATGTCGGTCAGAAGCCAGACATCCATGGATATAATGTGTCATCATAATCAGATGCACGTACACATCATATCTAAGGATGGTCCGTTTCTGTCAGAAACTGTTTAATTCAGTGACAATACAGCTGTGTGAAAATTATAATTTCCAAAATTTTCTAAGAGTTATAGATCAGTTGCGAATTATTTGAAAGTAAATTGCACGTAATCATTCCTTTCTTCCCACTCCATTTCTCCTCGGTATAGCTGACGTACTTTCACTATATTCCTGTAGCTGCTGCACCTCACCTTTTAAATGTATATAAATAACGTAATTAAACGCATTACAATTTGTCTAATTTCAGTTTGCAAGGACTATCAATAACAAATGTGATTAATGTACATTATCTTCCCAAACTGCATAGCATCGTAAATCCGTCCCCAGACAGTTGGCCTATATGTCACCAGAACGAAGCACAATATATAAAGCAGCTTCGCAACATATGGCCAATAAATTGTTCACTGCAGCACTGTAACACGCAGAACAGAAGCTGTTGTTCCTGTTCCTCTTTCATTTTCGTTTTTTATCGATTCTAGGAAAAATCCGTTTCACCAGACACGACCAATTACTCTCTCGACTTGTTTGTACACTCTCCCAGAAATTGATTACGATTACGTGATTTAATGAGAATAAAACAGGTTTGTCTGACTGAAAAATTCAGTAAAAAGTCTCGTAACGACTAGAATTTTTCAAAGGAATTTCGGCGGCTTTTCAATTTCAAGCACATGTGTATATTATGTATTACATGTCATAGTCAATTATTTTTCACCACACGAAAAATCTAGATTTTATATTCCATTCATACATTGCGAATGAACCAACATTAACGTGCCAACTTCAAACACCAATAACATGTTAAAAGTTATCAATTTGATGTTGATCTATTCCCATTGTAAGAATATAAAGTCCACATTTTACGTGCAGTGAAAAATAGTTTGACAAGTGTGACACGGAATACGTAATATGCCTGAAAATGACATGTCGTCGGAATTAGCTAAATGTGTGATTTAAATAAAGATTGTCTAGATTACAGCATACTGCGGACCACATTTTCTTTTATTAACCATTGAGAGACTCTGGATCCCCACATAAACAAAATTTTTCTGTCTCTTTACATTTGGAACTCAGACAGTGTTTTGATATTCTACGTATTTGCCCTGGTATTTTATGTATTTATTTACGAGTAACAGCAATGGTGAATAATCGTTGTTAAAATTGATTAAAATTGGAAAAGGTCAATGGAGGGTAAGTTACCTTTCATACCTAATTAATACAAATGTCTAATTCCAGTGATCATATCAGAAAGTACCGCTTTGTATGTTGGAAATAATGAGGCACAGTGTAATAACACATTAACAATGTATGTCTGCAGAATGAGATTTTCACTCTGCAGCGGAGTGTGCGCTGATATGAAACTTCGTGGCAGGTTAAAACTGTGTGCCCGACCGAGACTCGAACTCGGGACTTTTGCCTTTCGCGGGCAAGTGCTCTACCATCTGAGCTACCGAAGCACGACTCACGCCCCCTCCTCACTGCTTTACTTCTGCCAGTATCTCGTCTCCTACCTTCCAAACTTTACAGAAGCTCTCCTGCGAACCTTGCAGGACCTTCTTCCCAAATATCTCCATGGTCGAACGGAAAACCCGAATGAGTCATTCAACTATATAAATGGGACACGCATACCCAAAAATGTCTTTGTAGGAATGTAAACCCCGTGATTGAGTGTTTGTGACGCTTTGATGACGTTCAATGGTGGTAATAAGGAAAGAACTAGGGCACTAGAGCAACTTGGTATCACTCCAGGAGCCAACACACTGCAGGCCTTCCAACGAATGCACCGACCTAGGATCACGAAAGCCCAGCGTGCAGCACAGGAAATGACTCGAGAAGCAAGAGGCAGGAAATAAAAGAAGCTTTTGGATTTCAGGATTATCAAGAACAGGTGATTATGGTCCTGGCTGTTTCTGACACCTGGCATTCTGCCTGAAAATGACTTCTTTTTTTAAAAATATTTGACTCATTAACTCAGGAACTGTTACAGATACGTATATATAATTTTATACTATGTTCCTCTTTGATATACAACTGCTGCTGAACCACCAAAACATTTTTAGCTATAATGGTCTTATACTTGCAGATGCGAAAGTTGGCTAAAAGAAATAATAACATAAATTTCCAAAGAAGATCATAAGTAACTAATTATTTGTCTGTGTATTATGATTCGGTTTCAACAAGCAGAAAAGGACTGAAACCACACTTCCCAAAAATTTGAGATGTCTGTCGGTCAAAGGTTCTGAGGTAATGGGTTATATGTATTGCAGAATTGACACTGTAGGTATCGGATGCATGTACTTCCCTGAAGAGAAGCATATGCGTGTTACACAACGTGTCTAACCGGTTCGCACACGGACGTTCCAGCGGGCGCCACACCACTTCCCCAGAAGCCGTCGGAACTGTCGGGAGGGTCGGCAGGAGCACTGTGTGGACACAGTGAGGTGAGGTGAGGTGAGGTCTGCTGCCGTGTGGACCAGCAGCGCAGTGCGGGGCGGCTGCCGCAGTCCCTGTGGGTGGGCAGAGAGGCGTCCCAGCCCGGCCTGGGGCTCCATCAGGCCCAAGCACCGGCCGGCCGTTTCCCGGGGACGTGACCCGCCTCTGGCCGCGGCCGCCGCGGCTCCAGGGCCCACAGAGCCCCCAACCACAGCTCGCTGCTGTACTTTCTCCTTAGTCACTCCTCAACGCTGCTCTGCACAGCGTGGGCCGAAACTCTGACGCTGTGCGAGAAGTTAGCTGTCAATTCGTCCCCAGATATGATGACGCTCTTTTTGCTAGTATAATGAGAAAGAGATTGAATAACCAACGGAAGGATAACGCTCTACGATTCAGGAGGGGGCAGGAACGTCAGAAGTTTCAGAAGTTTGAACGTGATAGGGTGGCTACAGAAACTGAAAAGGGAAATTCAAAGGCTCAATCTAGATACAATAGGGATCAGTGAAGTGAAATGGAAAGACGATAAGGATTTCTGGTCAGATGAGTGTAGGGTAATATCAACACGAGCATGAAATGGTATAACGGGTGTAAGATTCGTTATGAATAGGAAGATAAGGCAGAGAGTGTCCTACTGTGAACAGTTCAGTGATAGGGTTATTCTTATCGCAATCCACAGCAAACCAACACCGACGATGATAGTTCAGGTATACATCCCGACGTCGCAAGCTGAAGGTGAAGAAATAAAGTACATGGGGATATTGAAAGGGTGATACGGTGCGTAAAGGCAGATGAGAATCAATTAGTCATGGGGGCCTGGAATGCAGTTTTAGGGGAAGGAGTGGAAGAAAAGGTTACAGAAGAATATGGGCTTGGGACAAGGAATGAGAGAGCAGCTAGTAATACCGAATACTCTGTTCAAGAATCACAACAGGAGGAGCTGTACTTGGAAAAGGACGGGTGATACGGGAAGATTTCATTTAGATTACATTATGATCACGCAGAGATTTCGAAATAGGATACCGCATTGCAAGGGTTACCCAAGAGAAGATGTAGACTCGGATCACAATGCAGTAGTGATGAAGAGTAGGCTGAAGTTTCAGATTAGTCAGGAAGAATCAATTGGCAAAGAAATATGATACGGAAGAATGAACAGATACGCTTGAAGTTCTTTAACGCTACAGATACAGCAATGAAGAATAGCTCAGTAAGCAGCACAGCGGAAGAGGAATGGACATCTCTAAACATGGCAATCGCAGAATTTGGAAAGAAGACCATACGTACAAAGATGGTAACTGCAAAGAATCCATGGACAACCGAAGAAATACTTCAGTTGATCGAAGAAAAGAATACTTCAATTGGGCGATGAAAGAAGGACATCGCTGACGAATGAAAGAAATAGGAAGTGCAAGGAACCTAAGGCGAAATGGCTGCTTGAAAAATGTGAATAACTCGAAAAGGAAATTATCGTCGGAAGGACTGATTTAGCATATGAGGAAGCCAAAACAACCTTCGGTGAAATTAAAAGCAAGGATGGTAACATTGAGAGTGCAGTGAGAACGCCACTGTTAAGTGCAGAGGAGAGAGCGGATAGGTGGAAACAATACACTGAATGTCTCTATGATGGGGAATATTTGTCTGATTTGACAGAAGAAACAGGAGTCCATTTAGAAGAGATAAAGGATCCAATGTTAGAATGAGAAATTAATACAGTTTCGAAGGACTTACGATCAAATAAGACAAGAGGGATAGATAATATACTATCAGAATTTCTAAAATCGTTAGGGGAAGTGGCTAAAAAACGTATTCACGTTGATTTATAGAATGTATGAGTCTGGCGACATAACGTAAGACTCTCAGAAAAATATTATCCACACAATTTTGAAGGTTGCAAGATCTGGCAAGTGTGGGAATTCTCGCACAATCAGATTAACAGTTCGTGCATCCAAGTTGCTGACGAGACTTATATGCAGAAGAACGGAATAGAAAATTGAGGATGTGCTAGATGATGATGAGTTTGGTTTTAGAAAAGTTAAAGGCACGAGAGGCAATTCTGATATTCAGGTTGTTAATTGAAGGAAGACTATAGAAAAATCAAGACCCGTTCATAGGATTTGTCGACCTGGTAAAAGCGTTCGACAACTTAAAATGGTGCAAGATGTTCCAAATTCTGAAAAAATAGGGGTAAGCTATAGGGAGAGATGGGTAATATACAATTTGTACAAGAGCCAAGAGGGAATAATAAGACTGGACGATCAAGAATGAAGTGTTAGGATTGAAAAGGGTGTAAGTCAGGGTTCTAGTCTTTCGTCCATACTGTTCAATCTGTACATCGAAGAAGCAATTATGGAAATAGAAGAGAGTTTCTGGAGAGGAATTAAAATTCATGGTGAGAGTGTATCAGTGGTAATATTCGCTGATGTCATTGCTATCCCGAGTGAATGTGAAGAAGAATTATAATGAACAGTCTAATGAGTACAGGATATGGACTGAGAGTAAATCGCAGAAAGACGAAAGTACTGAGAAGTAGCAGAAACGAGAATACCAGAAACTTAACATCGCGATTGATGGTCACGAAGTAGATGAAGCTAAGGAATTTTATTACCTAGGCAGCCTGCCCGGTAGTAGAGGGAGCAATAGAGGGCAAAAACTGTAGTGGTACGAAGACATAGAAAGCAGACTACCACTGGCAAGAGAGTCATTCCTGGCCAAGCGAAGCCAAACATAGGCCTTAATTTGAGGAAGAAATTTCTGAGAATATATGTTCGGAGAATAGTATTGTATGGTAGTGAAAACCGGAGCAGAAGAGAATGAAAGCATTTGAGATGCGGTGCTACAGACGAATGTTGACAATTATTTGGACTAACAATGAGGGGCTTCTGTACAGAATCGCTGAGGAAAGGAATATGTGGAAGACACTGACAAGGAGAAGGAACAGGATGATAGGACATGTGTTAAGACATCAGGGAATGATTTCCATGTTACTAGAGGGAGCGGTACAGTGCAAAAGCTATACAGCAGGACAGAGTTTGGGGCACTGTCTATGGAATCACCATCTACATTTAATGTGACACCATTGCTGTTCCTCTTCAAACTGAAATTCAAGATATTTACAAACGTTGGGACTTCATTCTAATTTTTAGATTTGGTTATTTTCACGTTTCATGAATAATTTGCACGGTAAGTCGTATGAAGGGGAACGATTCATAAAATGAATATAAAAAAATTAAAAAAATATCACAAATTATTCTGTAAATATGCCTACATGCCCATTTGTGAAACTTCCTGGCAGATTAAAACTGTGTGCCCGACCGAGACTCGAACTCGGGACCTTTGCCTTTCGCGGGCAAGTGCTCTACCAACTGAGCTACCGAAGCACGACTCACGCTCGGTACTCACAGCTTTACTTCTGCCAGTACCTCGTCCCCTACCTTCCAAACTTTACAGAAGCTCTCCTGCGAACCTTGCAGAACTAGCACTCCTGAAAGAAAGGATATTGCGGAGACATGGCTTAGCCACAGCCTGGGGGATGTTTCCAGAATGAGATTTTCACTCTGCAGCGGAGTGTGCGCTGATATGAAACTTCCTGGCAGATTAAAACTGTGTGCCCGACCGAGACTCGAACTCGGGACCTTTGCCTTTCGCGGGCAAGTGCTCTACCAACTGAGCTACCGAAGCACGACTCACGCTCGGTACTCACAGCTTTACTTCTGCCAGTACCTCGTCCCCTACCTTCCAAACTTTACAGAAGCTCTCCTGCGAACCTTGCAGAACTAGCACTCCTGAAAGAAAGGATATTGCGGAGACATGGCTTAGCCACAGCCTGGGGGATGTTTCCAGAATGAGATTTTCACTCTGCAGCGGAGTGTGCGCTGATATGAAACTTCCTGGCAGATTAAAACTGTGTGCCCGACCGAGACTCGAACTCGGGACCTTTGCCTTTCGCGGGCAAGTGCTCTACCAACTGAGCTACCGAAGCACGACTCACGCTCGGTACTCACAGCTTTACTTCTGCCAGTACCTCGTCCCCTACCTTCCAAACTTTACAGAAGCTCTCCTGCGAACCTTGCAGAACTAGCACTCCTGAAAGAAAGGATATTGCGGAGACATGGCTTAGCCACAGCCTGGGGGATGTTTCCAGAATGAGATTTTCACTCTGCAGCGGAGTGTGCGCTGATATGAAACTTCCTGGCAGATTAAAACTGTGTGCCCGACCGAGACTCGAACTCGGGACCTTTGCCTTTCGCGGGCAAGTGCTCTACCAACTGAGCTACCGAAGCACGACTCACGCTCGGTACTCACAGCTTTACTTCTGCCAGTACCTCGTCCCCTACCTTCCAAACTTTACAGAAGCTCTCCTGCGAACCTTGCAGAACTAGCACTCCTGAAAGAAAGGATATTGCGGAGACATGGCTTAGCCACAGCCTGGGGGATGTTTCCAGAATGAGATTTTCACTCTGCAGCGGAGTGTGCGCTGATATGAAACTTCCTGGCAGATTAAAACTGTGTGCCCGACCGAGACTCGAACTCGGGACCTTTGCCTTTCGCGGGCAAGTGCTCTACCAACTGAGCTACCGAAGCACGACTCACGCTCGGTACTCACAGCTTTACTTCTGCCAGTACCTCGTCCCCTACCTTCCAAACTTTACAGAAGCTCTCCTGCGAACCTTGCAGAACTAGCACTCCTGAAAGAAAGGATATTGCGGAGACATGGCTTAGCCACAGCCTGGGGGATGTTTCCAGAATGAGATTTTCACTCTGCAGCGGAGTGTGCGCTGATATGAAACTTCCTGGCAGATTAAAACTGTGTGCCCGACCGAGACTCGAACTCGGGACCTTTGCCTTTCGCGGGCAAGTGCTCTACCAACTGAGCTACCGAAGCACGACTCACGCTCGGTACTCACAGCTTTACTTCTGCCAGTACCTCGTCCCCTACCTTCCAAACTTTACAGAAGCTCTCCTGCGAACCTTGCAGAACTAGCACTCCTGAAAGAAAGGATATTGCGGAGACATGGCTTAGCCACAGCCTGGGGGATGTTTCCAGAATGAGATTTTCACTCTGCAGCGGAGTGTGCGCTGATATGAAACTTCCTGGCAGATTAAAACTGTGTGCCCAACCGAGACTCGAACTCGGGACCTTTGCCTTTCGCGGGCAAGTGCTCTACCAACTGAGCTACCGAAGCACGACTCACGCTCGGTACTCACAGCTTTACTTCTGCCAGTACCTCGTCCCCTACCTTCCAAACTTTACAGAAGCTCTCCTGCGAACCTTGCAGAACTAGCACTCCTGAAAGAAAGGATATTGCGGAGACATGGCTTAGCCACAGCCTGGGGGATGTTTCCAGAATGAGATTTTCACTCTGCAGCGGAGTGTGCGCTGATATGAAACTTCCTGGCAGATTAAAACTGTGTGCCCGACCGAGACTCGAACTCGGGACCTTTGCCTTTCGCGGGCAAGTGCTCTACCAACTGAGCTACCGAAGCACGACTCACGCTCGGTACTCACAGCTTTACTTCTGCCAGTACCTCGTCCCCTACCTTCCAAACTTTACAGAAGCTCTCCTGCGAACCTTGCAGAACTAGCACTCCTGAAAGAAAGGATATTGCGGAGACATGGCTTAGCCACAGCCTGGGGGATGTTTCCAGAATGAGATTTTCACTCTGCAGCGGAGTGTGCGCTGATATGAAACTTCCTGGCAGATTAAAACTGTGTGCCCGACCGAGACTCGAACTCGGGACCTTTGCCTTTCGCGGGCAAGTGCTCTACCAACTGAGCTACCGAAGCACGACTCACGCTCGGTACTCACAGCTTTACTTCTGCCAGTACCTCGTCCCCTACCTTCCAAACTTTACAGAAGCTCTCCTGCGAACCTTGAAGAACTAGCACTCCTGAAAGAAAGGATATTGCGGAGACATGGCTTAGCCACAGCCTGGGGGATGTTTCCAGAATGAGATTTTCACTCTGCAGCGGAGTGTGCGCTGATATGAAACTTCCTGGCAGATTAAAACTGTGTGCCCGACCGAGACTCGAACTCGGGACCTTTGCCTTTCGCGGGCAAGTGCTCTACCAACTGAGCTACCGAAGCACGACTCACGCTCGGTACTCACAGCTTTACTTCTGCCAGTACCTCGTCCCCTACCTTCCAAACTTTACAGAAGCTCTCCTGCGAACCTTGCAGAACTAGCACTCCTGAAAGAAAGGATATTGCGGAGACATGGCTTAGCCACAGCCTGGGGGATGTTTCCAGAATGAGATTTTCACTCTGCAGCGGAGTGTGCGCTGATATGAAACTTCCTGGCAGATTAAAACTGTGTGCCCGACCGAGACTCGAACTCGGGACCTTTGCCTTTCGCGGGCAAGTGCTCTACCAACTGAGCTACCGAAGCACGACTCACGCTCGGTACTCACAGCTTTACTTCTGCCAGTACCTCGTCCCCTACCTTCCAAACTTTACAGAAGCTCTCCTGCGAACCTTGCAGAACTAGCACTCCTGAAAGAAAGGATATTGCGGAGACATGGCTTAGCCACAGCCTGGGGGATGTTTCCAGAATGAGATTTTCACTCTGCAGCGGAGTGTGCGCTGATATGAAACTTCCTGGCAGATTAAAACTGTGTGCCCGACCGAGACTCGAACTCGGGACCTTTGCCTTTCGCGGGCAAGTGCTCTACCAACTGAGCTACCGAAGCACGACTCACACTCGGTACTCACAGCTTTACTTCTGCCAGTACCTCGTCCCCTACCTTCCAAACTTTACAGAAGCTCTCCTGCGAACCTTGCAGAACTAGCACTCCTGAAAGAAAGGATATTGCGGAGACATGGCTTAGCCACAGCCTGGGGGATGTTTCCAGAATGAGATTTTCACTCTGCAGCGGAGTGTGCGCTGATATGAAACTTCCTGGCAGATTAAAACTGTGTGCCCGATCGAGACTCGAACTCGGGACTCTGCACACTCCGCTGCAGAGTGAAAATCTCATTCTGGAAACATCCCCCAGGCTGTGGCTAAGCCATGTCTCCGCAATATCCTTTCTTTCAGGAGTGCTAGTTCTGCAAGGTTCGCAGGAGAGCTTCTGTAAAGTTTGGAAGGTAGGGGACGAGGTACTGGCAGAAGTAAAGCTGTGAGTACCGAGCGTGAGTCGTGCTTCGGTAGCTCAGTTGGTAGAGCACTTGCCCGCGAAAGGCAAAGGTCCCGAGTTCGAGTCTCGGTCGGGCACACAGTTTTAATCTGCCAGGAAGTTTCATATCAGCGCACACTCCGCTGCAGAGTGAAAATCTCATTCTGGAAACATCCCCCAGGCTGTGGCTAAGCCATGTCTCCGCAATATCCTTTCTTTCAGGAGTGCTAGTTCTGCAAGGTTCGCAGGAGAGCTTCTGTAAAGTTTGGAAGGTAGGGGACGAGGTACTGGCAGAAGTAAAGCTGTGAGTACCGAGCGTGAGTCGTGCTTCGGTAGCTCAGTTGGTAGAGCACTTGCCCGCGAAAGGCAAAGGTCCCGAGTTCGAGTCTCGGTCGGGCACACAGTTTTAATCTGCCAGGAAGTTTCATATCAGCGCACACTCCGCTGCAGAGTGAAAATCTCATTCTGGAAACATCCCCCAGGCTGTGGCTAAGCCATGTCTCCGCAATATCCTTTCTTTCAGGAGTGCTAGTTCTGCAAGGTTCGCAGGAGAGCTTCTGTAAAGTTTGGAAGGTAGGGGACGAGGTACTGGCAGAAGTAAAGCTGTGAGTACCGAGCGTGAGTCGTGCTTCGGTAGCTCAGTTGGTAGAGCACTTGCCCGCGAAAGGCAAAGGTCCCGAGTTCGAGTCTCGGTCGGGCACACAGTTTTAATCTGCCAGGAAGTTTCATATCAGCGCACACTCCGCTGCAGAGTGAAAATCTCATTCTGGAAACATCCCCCAGGCTGTGGCTAAGCCATGTCTCCGCAATATCCTTTCTTTCAGGAGTGCTAGTTCTGCAAGGTTCGCAGGAGAGCTTCTGTAAAGTTTGGAAGGTAGGGGACGAGGTACTGGCAGAAGTAAAGCTGTGAGTACCGAGCGTGAGTCGTGCTTCGGTAGCTCAGTTGGTAGAGCACTTGCCCGCGAAAGGCAAAGGTCCCGAGTTCGAGTCTCGGTCGGGCACACAGTTTTAATCTGCCAGGAAGTTTCATATCAGCGCACACTCCGCTGCAGAGTGAAAATCTCATTCTGGAAACATCCCCCAGGCTGTGGCTAAGCCATGTCTCCGCAATATCCTTTCTTTCAGGAGTGCTAGTTCTGCAAGGTTCGCAGGAGAGCTTCTGTAAAGTTTGGAAGGTAGGGGACGAGGTACTGGCAGAAGTAAAGCTGTGAGTACCGAGCGTGAGTCGTGCTTCGGTAGCTCAGTTGGTAGAGCACTTGCCCGCGAAAGGCAAAGGTCCCGAGTTCGAGTCTCGGTCGGGCACACAGTTTTAATCTGCCAGGAAGTTTCATATCAGCGCACACTCCGCTGCAGAGTGAAAATCTCATTCTGGAAACATCCCCCAGGCTGTGGCTAAGCCATGTCTCCGCAATATCCTTTCTTTCAGGAGTGCTAGTTCTGCAAGGTTCGCAGGAGAGCTTCTGTAAAGTTTGGAAGGTAGGGGACGAGGTACTGGCAGAAGTAAAGCTGTGAGTACCGAGCGTGAGTCGTGCTTCGGTAGCTCAGTTGGTAGAGCACTTGCCCGTGAAAGGCAAAGGTCCCGAGTTCGAGTCTCGGTCGGGCACACAGTTTTAATCTGCCAGGAAGTTTCATATCAGCGCACACTCCGCTGCAGAGTGAAAATCTCATTCTGGAAACATCCCCCAGGCTGTGGCTAAGCCATGTCTCCGCAATATCCTTTCTTTCAGGAGTGCTAGTTCTGCAAGGTTCGCAGGAGAGCTTCTGTAAAGTTTGGAAGGTAGGGGACGAGGTACTGGCAGAAGTAAAGCTGTGAGTACCGAGCGTGAGTCGTGCTTCGGTAGCTCAGTTGGTAGAGCACTTGCCCGCGAAAGGCAAAGGTCCCGAGTTCGAGTCTCGGTCGGGCACACAGTTTTAATCTGCCAGGAAGTTTCATATCAGCGCACACTCCGCTGCAGAGTGAAAATCTCATTCTGGAAACATCCCCCAGGCTGTGGCTAAGCCATGTCTCCGCAATATCCTTTCTTTCAGGAGTGCTAGTTCTGCAAGGTTCGCAGGAGAGCTTCTGTAAAGTTTGGAAGGTAGGGGACGAGGTACTGGCAGAAGTAAAGCTGTGAGTACCGAGCGTGAGTCGTGCTTCGGTAGCTCAGTTGGTAGAGCACTTGCCCGCGAAAGGCAAAGGTCCCGAGTTCGAGTCTCGGTCGGGCACACAGTTTTAATCTGCCAGGAAGTTTCATATCAGCGCACACTCCGCTGCAGAGTGAAAATCTCATTCTGGAAACATCCCCCAGGCTGTGGCTAAGCCATGTCTCCGCAATATCCTTTCTTTCAGGAGTGCTAGTTCTGCAAGGTCCGCAGGAGAGCTTCTGTAAAGTTTGGAAGGTAGGGGACGAGGTACTGGCAGAAGTAAAGCTGTGAGTACCGAGCGTGAGTCGTGCTTCGGTAGCTCAGTTGGTAGAGCACTTGCCCGCGAAAGGCAAAGGTCCCGAGTTCGAGTCTCGGTCGGGCACACAGTTTTAATCTGCCAGGAAGTTTCATATCAGCGCACACTCCGCTGCAGAGTGAAAATCTCATTCTGGAAACATCCCCCAGGCTGTGGCTAAGCCATGTCTCCGCAATATCCTTTCTTTCAGGAGTGCTAGTTCTGCAAGGTTCGCAGGAGAGCTTCTGTAAAGTTTGGAAGGTAGGGGACGAGGTACTGGCAGAAGTAAAGCTGTGAGTACCGAGCGTGAGTCGTGCTTCGGTAGCTCAGTTGGTAGAGCACTTGCCCGCGAAAGGCAAAGGTCCCGAGTTCGAGTCTCGGTCGGGCACACAGTTTTAATCTGCCAGGAAGTTTCATATCAGCGCACACTCCGCTGCAGAGTGAAAATCTCATTCTGGAAACATCCCCCAGGCTGTGGCTAAGCCATGTCTCCGCAATATCCTTTCTTTCAGGAGTGCTAGTTCTGCAAGGTTCGCAGGAGAGCTTCTGTAAAGTTTGGAAGGTAGGGGACGAGGTACTGGCAGAAGTAAAGCTGTGAGTACCGAGCGTGAGTCGTGCTTCGGTAGCTCAGTTGGTAGAGCACTTGCCCGCGAAAGGCAAAGGTCCCGAGTTCGAGTCTCGGTCGGGCACACAGTTTTAATCTGCCAGGAAGTTTCATATCAGCGCACACTCCGCTGCAGAGTGAAAATCTCATTCTGGAAACATCCCCCAGGCTGTGGCTAAGCCATGTCTCCGCAATATCCTTTCTTTCAGGAGTGCTAGTTCTGCAAGGTTCGCAGGAGAGCTTCTGTAAAGTTTGGAAGGTAGGGGACGAGGTACTGGCAGAAGTAAAGCTGTGAGTACCGAGCGTGAGTCGTGCTTCGGTAGCTCAGTTGGTAGAGCACTTGCCCGCGAAAGGCAAAGGTCCCGAGTTCGAGTCTCGGTCGGGCACACAGTTTTAATCTGCCAGGAAGTTTCATATCAGCGCACACTCCGCTGCAGAGTGAAAATCTCATTCTGGAAACATCCCCCAGGCTGTGGCTAAGCCATGTCTCCGCAATATCCTTTCTTTCAGGAGTGCTAGTTCTGCAAGGTTCGCAGGAGAGCTTCTGTAAAGTTTGGAAGGTAGGGGACGAGGTACTGGCAGAAGTAAAGCTGTGAGTACCGAGCGTGAGTCGTGCTTCGGTAGCTCAGTTGGTAGAGCACTTGCCCGCGAAAGGCAAAGGTCCCGAGTTCGAGTCTCGGTCGGGCACACAGTTTTAATCTGCCAGGAAGTTTCATATCAGCGCACACTCCGCTGCAGAGTGAAAATCTCATTCTGGAAATGCCCATTTGTGTTATTAAAAATGGCATGCAGACTTAAGTCAGTAATTGCTAACTACCACCTTTGTGGCATTGCAATAACAGAAATTCCTCTACAAAATTGGATTTGTCAAGGAGAAATTGATATTACATGTCACTGGGTGGAGTATCAAAACTTTAGTTTCAGCATTTTGTACACCTTCCTGTGCTAAAGACAATCTTAATGTAAAGTAGTGACGGGTTTTTTTCTGGTATTGTAATTACGTACTTTATTGCTCCTTTTGAGCTTCAGTGGATTATTTACAATAAACTTCATGAGGAAACAAACATAACGTGAAGTAGTAGTCAGATTGCCCAACTCCTTAAACAGATACGTAAATGATCGTAGGTGAACACCACATACTATTCTTACAACAGGTTTCGAGCAATGAAGACTTTCTTTCTTATAGACGAGCTAAGTGTTCAGTGCGTGACTGGCATGCAGTGGGCCTGGGTTCGATTCCCGGCGATTTCGGAGATATTGTCTTCACGGGGACTGCGTGTCGTGTTACTCTAATCATCATTTCGACATCATCATCGACACAAACGTCGCCCTTGTAGCGTCAGCTGGGAAGACCTGCAACTCGGAGGCCGAACTTTCCAAGATGGGAACTCCTGGTCGTCTATGCCATACGATCACTTCATTTCATCATTCCATAAGAGAAAATATGCCCACTTACTAATCTGTTCCTCTCCGAGATTTGCAGTGAACCTAATTACAAATGTGGGTGAACGAAGTCGTTTCAAGAGTTCCAAAATGTGCTTTTTCCAGTTTTATTACTCATCAATATAGAAACGTAAGAATTTTGAAGTTTCCAGCCCATTAATTATTTCCTCACTCGGTGTTAAGCTTGTCATTTCTGCAGTACCTTTAGGTGTACAGAACTGAATATGTTGTTTTTTAAAATTGTTATTATGTCCATTCGCAGGAAACGAGTCAGTTTTAAGGACATTTTTTACCATTTCTTCTGTTGCTGTATGTATGCTTGGGTTGATTACAATACTAGTATCATCCGCAGCAAAAATTAATTCTGTTTGTTTATATTAGACCACAGATTGTTTAAAAACATGAGGAAGAATAGCTGACCTACAATTGAACCTTTTTTCCCAGTCAGAATAACTTCGCCTGACAACGTTGTTTCAATTAGTAAGAATACCTTTCTGCATTATTTTGGTTAGATATGAATTATCTGTAGCATCAGTATCATAAAATCTAATTTTATGTATGAGAATAGATATCTGGTTTATTACCATGTGTTAAAACTCAGTATTTATCTGTGTTTATTCTATATTTCTTCTATTCCCCTTAACAAAGGGCAGAAATGACATCTGTCATTGCTCTGAAACGGCACACTGAGCACTTCTGTCATTGTACTTTAACAGTATAATTACCATTAGCGTCATTTTTGACCCACAATGGTTTTTCTAGGGCCGTAGCCCCCTCCATAATCATCGCAGGACCAAACCCTCCCGTGACTTTTCATCACTTATGGGGTTGTACAATTCACCAACGTTTCATCCCCATACGTCACCTAGTAGTATGAAAAATTTACCTGTTACACCAGTAGTACCATGTGGCTCATTTTTGTCTCATACCCATTTGAACGCAGTCAGTAACACCGGTTTTCAGACACTAAATAGTTCCTGGGCGGGTCTCGGCGTTATTCACGAGATGTTCGCGTGTATTATGATACTTTGGGCAAAAAAAAAAAAAAAAAAAACGTGAAGTACGAAGTATTTGGTGGTCGGATGATACTTTTATACCAGCGCGGCATTCCGTTTTCTATGGACTGGACATGTAGACCTACGGAGTGACACTGCGAAGCTAAAGAATAACGTATTATACAGTGGGGAATCCCCCCCCCGGGTGGGGAATGCCCTCCCCCCCCCGGCCCTTTCTACATTGCTGTCTGGGGCACTGCTGCCAGTTTTCTTACGCGACAGCAGATGTTAGGCGCGTCGCCCTTGCAGAACTTCAGGACTGGCAACTTCTTTATCTCCATGAAAATGACAGATGAGATGAAACAAAAAGGGAACAAGTTTAGCTGGCGCTCTTCGGAGATCACTCAAGGAGGTCCTTCCTGCAGCGCTAAGTGCAGACGACACATTGATTGCAACACACTTGCAATTCAGGTGACAATCTTTTCACAGCTTACCAAGGGAGAAAGAGTAACATGCATGCTGAATGTCAGAAGACTGAGAATACTGAGAAGAAACTTCCATAAACTGGGTGCCGATATAGTTGACTAACTGGCTAGGCACTACACTGTCCCAACTGGCACCCACCGATAGCCTGTGGGTGTCTTTTACAATATTTTTTACCATGCCATGATAAACGCTCACACAATTTTTAAGTTACTTACCTCTAAGAAGATTTCACGTCAGGACTTTTCCTCAGAGTAGCAGATGAGCTTGTTGCCCTCTACAAACTGCAGACAGGAACCAGTCTCTCCATGCAGGCACTCGATACCGGCGCTGGTCAGTATGGAAAAGGTGTTGTCACAGTCAGAACTTTATCCTCACAGTCGCAGATGATCTTACTGTCGCTTATAAACTGCAGAGTGAAGTCAGTCTCCCATTCCAGGAACTCGATATCGGTACTGGCCAATTTGAGAGTACAAGGTCTTGTCAAATTCAGGTTTCCTGCAAACAACAAAGGGAAATAAAACATAAAGCGTATGCTTCAAGTGCAACTAGTATGTGTATCAAGTTGCCGAGCAAAAACTCTTGTCGAGTGTCTGAATCCCAGCTTAGGCAATTCTGTCACGACTTCGTTCTCAAATATTTCCAAATATTTATAGTCATAGGATGAAGTTATTTGTTCTTATGTTTTAGTTCCTTGATTGCACTAAGCAAAAAAACACTCAGAGCATTTTAATCACCTGCTCCATTTTAGAATCTTTCACAAATATTTGTTATTTACCTTATTTTTCTATAAAAGTAATAATACTATTAATGCTCACATAAACAACCTGTTTTGATTCTGTTGCAGTCTTTTGATAAATAAAAACATAATATTGTTTTACGTACTTGTTTTAACGACGATTGATGAAAGATTGTGGAATTTACCCATAAAATTTAAAATAAAAAAGTTAACTTCTGAAAATTTATCTTTGACAATGTACTATTCATTTTAGCGACGTATTGTCAACATGAAGACACTCAAAACACCACCCAAATACGAATAAAACGGCGGTTTTCTACTGTGGGTCAAAAATGACCCACATGGTACTACTATGTGGTACGGGGAAGTCCGGTACGTCTAGTGCTAACATATGCGTGAAGTGTAACAGACAAAAACGGGGCAGCAATGGATTCCAACGCAAGCAACAGGAGTGTTTATTCATTTATTACGGCACTACCTCACATCTAACCAAGCGTTCTTATTATGACACATATGCATTTAGTATGAACGCAGACAATTAGAAATAGTACCGACGGGATAAAGAAGGTAATGCTGTACAGAGAATCTCAGTTTCCAAATGGTTATAAGGAAAGACGAATGGAGATAATTACGTAAGTAGACAGATTGTGACTGTAGTCTGTGGGAACACTGGCTGTGCGAGAAGAAACGGGAAAAGATTAACGTCTGAAAAGAGAAGAGAAAGCAATGCTGTGATGTTAATTTGTGGGAAAAATATTACGTGGATGACTAAAAGAAATGCTTCTGCTTTATTTCCAATGCAATATTATGTAATTTGATTAAATTGCAGAGTAGCTTATTCTAGATAAGCTCGACGATAGGAAAAGTGCTTAAAAACCACCGACAAAATAAGACGGTTTTGAAACAGATCCCATTCGTACATAAGTACGATTCCGTATCGCAATAATGCTGAGACGAAAGGCTTTTGAAGTGCCACGGAGTCTTGATCGATCGGAGGAAGCAGATAAGGTGTGGAATTTCTGCAACCTATCCGGTCTCAACCATCCTCACTCAGCGTATTAGACAGATGGAGCCAGCACAATGCGTGGAAGCATTCAGTATAGTGTGTCGTGCTGAATTCCATCGCAGTAGTGGAGGTGCTTAGAAACTTAGACTTGGAGCTCTGTGGAAATACACACTGAGAATATCTGGGACGCATATTTCTTTCATCTGCTATTAGACCAACGTCACAAGAACTGGTGAATATTGTTGGCGATTCTGGATACTAAAGAGAGAAAAATCCAGGCGACATTATAATTTTAAGCCTAAGCTCTGCAGCAGCTAACGCTGGTCGTAGGTCATCGTCACTGTAGTCGATGACAGAATTTCCTCAGATGTGACACTTGCACAAAGCTAAAGATCATCAGCTTCGAAATTTTATTATGCCACAACAGGACACACAGCCATGATAAATTTCTTAAAAGAAGTTAGTTGCCTGCATTGGTTTCTTTATCGATTTTATGCACATATAACGGCCAGTGCAGGAAACGTATTTCCGAAGTGCTATGACGAACTGAAGACTAAATCAGGACAATACAGTAGTAAATCAGGATAAACGACAACACCCCTTGCAAAAACTAGACGAAATTCTTAATTATTCAAGTGGAATGTTTTGTTGTGGCCAAATAATTTAGAAGCGTTGTTCAACAAACTGATCTAAATTGGATTCTAGATGTATATGTTCGTGCTTTCTTCACCATTTAATATCCTCGTGTTGACCAATACATATAATCATTTTCCATTTGTCATGTTACAAATTTATTTACCTCTTCTCCAAACGTTATGTAAAAAAGATAAATTTCTAAGTTACCACTAGTTTACTACTGTATAAAGTTGTCCCTTAGCCGTTCTATTTTCCTTTCGAGTTGGTATCTGATGGTTCCTTCTTGCTTCTCATACATTTTTGCACTTTCTTAACCAACAAGCTACAGCGCTTTTCACTTGATAGATCTATTTATATTTGAGTTTCTTACGTCTTTCAAAATTGGTTCAAATGGCTCCGAGCGCTATGGGACTTACCTTCGGAGGTCATCAGTCCCCTAACTAACCTAAGGACAACACCCACAACCATGCCCGAGGCAGGATTCGAACCTGCGGCCGTAGCGGTCGCGCGGTTCCAGACTGTAGCGCCTAGAGCCGCTCGGCCACTCCGGCCGGCTTTACGTCTTTACTGTGTTATGTTTTTTACTACATTTTCTACTCTATGTCTACTTTGCTTACAGGCTACAATTTGTGAGAGTGATATCGGTCCCTATTTAACTTGAAGGGATCTAGAAGATTCATATGCACTTCTTAGAAATGAGCTTCCTGTATGAGTCAGAGATCATTGTGAATATTTTGTGAATAAAAACGTGTAGATCGCTTATTACAATTTTCTTCATTTGTTAAGACGTTTCGGCCATCGGCATCATCAAATATGAGAAAAGTTCAAACTTATAAAAGAAGGTTCTGTGTCAGTGCTAAGAAGTATGACTAATCCACGGTACTGAGACAGAACATTCTTTTATAAGTTTTAAGCTTTTTGATATATGATGATGACGGTAGCCGAAACGTTGTAGAAAATATACAACGTTGTAATGAGCGATATAGACGGTTTTATTCACAAAATAATGATACACATACTGTATCTCATCGAAATCCGACTTTTATCGTGTATGTTAAGACACGACTTACGAAATGAAATACAGTAATTGGAAATACTACAGTTTTTTCTACGAAGCCGTCTTTTTTTTTCTTTCTGTCGTTCGTTGTTTTTAATACAAAATTACCGGTTTCGCAGAATGTCTACCGTCTTCAAATTTGTAAGACAACATAATAAATCACATTTTTTCTAATCCCATGTTTAGAAATCTTAGAATATTATTAATCTAATTTCAATACAAATACCACGTAATATGTGATGTGTCGTAGTGCTGAGTAACCTACCTTAAGGGTTCGCTCTAACACATTAGAACCACACTCAATCTGCCGCTTTGCATCCAGATTTGAAAAGGAATTTAACTGGTGCAAAAGCCTGCAGCGTTAAATCGGGACCTGTATATGTACTAACGGGACAAAATTCGAATACTGAAAGAATTCACGTGTACAATCGTTCCTAAACATTAAAATGTAAGCATTGACTAGGGTTTCACAGTTTTTCAAAATTTTTAAAAGCCTAACATTTTTATACTATAAATTTTGAATAATATGTTTTTGGTTTTGGTGAAAACTGTTATTAGCATTAAAGAATGCCCTCACACGGAAAAAATAATTTATTGAAATAATTAATACATAAAACATTCCAAGGTATCACAACACAACATGTTAACCAAGATTTCCTTGCTTTACAAGGATATTTTTATTAAAGGGTAAACTTAAATAACCTTAAGAATCTTTTAAAAAGGATTTTCTCTTCTTTCCATTGGACGGCCGTTGAGTGGCGTAGGCGGCTAACTGAAGGGAGCGCCACGCTGAACTTTCCGCCTTCGCCGTGTCAAGCTCGTCGCTGCCTGTATGTTGCGGGACGAAGATGCTGAGATTTGGTAGAGCGTCCTATCTCATCCCAAAGTTACTAAAGCTGAAACGTGTCTTTAAAAATTTCATAATAAAGCCTTAGCGCAAAGTTACATTCTTCATCCAGCAGTTTTTTCTGGGGTTTCTATCTGCTGGGTATAAATCTCAACTTCCTCGAGCACATTAGGATAAAAACATTTTTCAGCTCTTTTTAGTACTTCTATTTGGCCACCTATTGTGCTAAGTACACGTTTGTCATTTTCACGTCCGCTCCAAGTGAAGAATGATTATTGTGGGCAGAATGTTCCTCATATCTGATCTCAAGATTTCGCCAAGAAACATTTTGCACATTTAATCTTGTACACGCCGGAATTGTTATATTTGTTCTCTCTTGCAGCACTTACTTTATACCTTAACGTGGACGCCATTTGCACTTCATTCTGATATGCAACGGCAAAGGTTTTTTGGAAATAATTTGGTAACTCTTTCCAACACACTACCTTTGATATATCGTATGTCTTTTTAACGTTAACTTTCTTACTTTCACCACCTGTGTCAGTAAATTTTTTTTTTAGATTTTCCTTGCGTCCTATATTACTTTACTGTTAGTACTTGTTTTGTAACTCCTAGCTATTTTTGTAATTCGTCTTCTGCGAATGGCCGTCTGAGATCTCTGTTGCACACTGCATAAGGGTATTATGCACTCTAATTTTGTATAAATGAGGATCAAGGCTGGCTCCCTTGTGATGAACGTGTCCAGTTCTGTTACTTAATTTATCTCTCCTTTGCAGTTGTTAGCCTGTAAGAAATTAATATCAGTCATTACGAAAATGATACTTTTGATAGTTAGCCCTGACAGAGTAAACTTCTGTTTTGTCAAGAAGTGATAACGAAATGGTCTACATCTGGAGATAATAACGAAGAGAGGAATACGTTTGTGCAGAACGTAGCAGACAGTAGAAGAAAAGTGGCATCCGAGGAGTACACCATCGTTGCAGATATGAACTTGTCTCACATCATTCGTTGATACCTTTGTCACACTTGATAGTGGTGGTAGAATATTTAGGAAGTTGATGGTAGAATACCGTAAATTCTGAGAAAAGAATGCCTTGTTAATACTAAGCAAAGACGACCACACTATTTGGAATTTTATTTAGAGTTAAAACACATTGAGGGGTACAGCTTTCACGTTTTTGTGCGAATGATGACGCAAAGTTAACGATGGTCTCAAATTTTGGGGAATAAGCAATATGTAGTAACAGAATATCTCTTTAGTTATATGACCCTAAATTGTCAGTAAGGTGACACATTTCACACGTACATTGAAGGAAAAGTAGTAATTTTTATTTCACTTACTTGCTTTTCGTTAATTAAAATTCAAAGACTATGAAAGCCTTAGGTCAGTCGAACGGAGTGGATAATGTCTTGGAAGGAGGTGCGACATGAACATCAACATAAATGAAAAGAAGGGTAAGGGAATGTAGTCAGAATAAATCTGGCGATGCCGAGGGGATTAGATTAGGCAGTGAGTCACTAATACAGACAACGAGTTCTTCTGTGCAGAGAGCAAAATAACTGCCGATGTAGACTGGGAACAGTAAGTAATGCATTTGTGAAAAAGTGGAATGTATTAACATCGAGTACAAATTTAAGTGTCACGAAATCTTTTCTGTATATATCTGTGTGGAGTGTGCAGAACTGAAACTTGAATATGAACAGTTCAGATTAGAAGGGTGTAGAAGATTTCGAAATGTGGTGCTACAGAAAAATGTTAAAGGCTACATGGGTACATCTGATTAACTTATAAATAGGTACTGAATCAAATTGCGGAGAAAAGAAATTTGTGGCACACTTTGACTAAAAACAAGAAGGAAGCAGTTGATGGGGCACAGCCTGTGCCATCGAGCAATGATCAATTTGGTAGAGAAAGTGTATGCAGTAAAAACTGTAGAGGGCAACTAATAGTTGAATATGGTAAGCAGAGTCAGAAGGATGAAGGCTGCCGTAGTTATACGAGAATGACTGTACTTGCATAGGAGACAGCACAGATCACCGTGGAGAACTGCATGAAAATAGACTTCAGACTGAAGACGAAACAAGAATCAGTCGATTCTTACAACCTGAATAACTCCTAAATGAGGAGAGGAGACAATGCGTGGAGCAGCTCTAGATGAAACAAGCAACTAAAATGTCTTCCCGGACACAGACCATCATGTACTATTAAGGAACCAGACTGATTGTACACACTATCATACAATTTTATTTCTAAATTTATTTCTGAAGCTTCTGGCATTAATTTTCTTCATTTCAGATTATAATACTTACCTGCTGTAAAAAGCGTCCGCCTGATACCAGACAAATAGTTGGCAGATGAAGTAGTTCAATATTGTTCACATCACAATTGGCTGTTAGGAACGCTCGGAACCAGATTTTTAAGGGTCTAAGGTTGTGTTTCCGCAGACGTGCCTCGATCAGAGAAGATGTGGTGTACTTGTAAACAATCATAAAACAGACCTTGTACCTCCCAGACGGAACGAAGTATTAGACACTATACGCCCTTTCATCACAAACGTAAAATTGCTGCATCACCTCCAGTTTGATAAAGGTTATATTCGTTTTGATTTGGAAAAAAATATAGCAAGTTAATGCAAGTAAAGCAATTAATGTGTACAGAAGTCCAATCAAAAAACGTGTAAGCCCAAAATGTGGTTAATTTATATGTATGAACAGTAATTTATGTCACAGAACTGTTATTTGGGTAGTGTACCATGTTGTGTCCGCGGTTAACATGGAACGTATTAATTTACAGGTTAAAAAAGGTATAAGAGCAGGTATTCTTATGTGATATCTTAATATGAGCACATATAAGGGTGTTGGTTGCTTTTTCTACCCACTGAACAGTGTTAACACTAACACGTCACAAATTTTACGACCTGATATTTTTTGTGTTGTTGAAAATGCACCACTATGGACTATGATTGTCAGTATAGATCTTTCTGCATCGAAACGTCCACACCCAACACCTGACCCTGTGCCAAGGGAAAAATAAGCATTATTGCCACATGTTCTTAGAGCTTCTAGCCAACCTAAAAACATACAACTTGAAATGGCTATATTTATTATTCCACAAACCACGTAAATGCAGTGTTTGTCCACACACAATCCTCAGTCACCAACAGAAATATCTGCTCTTATGCCAGTCACAATCTCTAAGTGGAGGGCGCAACACGACAGCACCAGCTACCAGCGTGGCCCCACATAGTTATGGTTAGACACCACACAGGTGACGCACATAACAGGAACCATACTACGCTTCCATCATAAGTCACATACATCTCCCATAGCTCTGTTCGGCCTTCAGGGAAGGTCTCCAAGAGATAGACTATATCCACTTTCCGCCTGATGCCAAATAGTTCGCAAATGAACATTCATCTGGCACTCGCAGAAAAAAGCTCGGCTAGTTGTCGCACTTGTAATCAGTTACTGAAATTTCGCAGGAGAGATCATCGCACAGTCGTTGTGCAGTGTCGCCATATAAGCCGAGGGTCGCAGTGAGCATTACTAACACAGCTTAGAACTTTGATACTTTCAGCGATAGCTGAGACGGGCAGGTTCTACTATTAGATTAGGTAGGCTCCAGTCACTGACTTCGCTTAAGACTAGTAGCCAGCAAACATATCAACGCCATGTATTCACATCCTTATCACATAAAATTGGAAATATTATTAGATTAGTTGGGCTTTGGCCAGTCAGTTCAGTTTGGTATTCAGAATAGTGACATTAGTGCCACTCCATCACAAAGCTACCACACAAAAACTGGAATTACTGTTACACAAGTCAGGCTCAAGTCAGAGAGACGGTTTTAAATGAGTGTTCTGGAGACTGACATTAGTACCACACATGACATAATTATCACACAAAAACTGGAACAAGTATAAGACCAGTTAGGCTCCCATCACTGGGTTCGGTTTAGACCAGTTTTCTGTGCCACACCATCACATCCTTAGCACACAAAAACTGGAACAACTATTAGACTACGCAGGTTCAGTCACTGAGTTTAGTTTAGACTACTGTCCAGAACACTGAAATCAGTGCCACGCCATCGATTCCTCAAAACACAAAAACTGGCACCATTTTTAGATTTGTTTGGGATCAGTCACTGGGATCAGTTTAGACTGGTGTTTAGAACACTGAGATCAGTGCCACGCCACAACATCCTTGACCCACAAAAACTGTATCGACTAATAGATTAGTTGGACTTCAGTCATCTCCCAGGCTGTAGCTAAGCCATGTCTCCGCTATATCCTTTCTTTCAGGAGTGCTAGTTCTGCAAGGTTCGCAGGAGAGCTTCTGTAAAGTTTGGAAGGTAGGAGACGAGATACTGGCAGAAGTAAAGCTGTGAGTACCGGGCGTGAGTCGTGCTTCGGTAGCTCAGATGGTAGAGCACTTGCCCGCGAAAGGCAAAGGTCCCGAGTTCGAGTCTCGGTCGGGCACACAGTTTTAATCTGCCAGGAAGTTTCATATCAGCGCACACTCCGCTGCAGAGTGAAAATCTCATTCTGGAATTAATTACTTCTTTGATATCTTTTGCCACGATACGTGAAGCATATAGTCCACACTTTGCAGAAAGCAAAAGCTCTCAATGTCCTCGCTATTTGCCGCACACTTGTGCAGTTTGCCAGGAGACAAGAGAGATATCTAGAAATTTTAGATCTCAATATGCTTTTATATAATAGGAATCTCTCCACCGTGTCGCGTCTGCATCGCCCAGTATGGCTTCAGCCAATCGCCGTCTCATTAGAGGTGGATTTTATCTTTCTTGCCGGGTCGCAGCCTAGGCCTGTTAAAGCCGTCCAGCCACTTATCCTCAGAACCGGCCATATTTACGTTAAAAGGAATAATGTACTGTTATGGCCTTATCCCTTTCTGCACTGAAGCTCGCCGTTCTCTTGTTAAGTGAGGGTTTTCCAGTGCCATTAAGCACCTGCTCGGTTCGTCTCCAAAATGCGTTTTACTTTAACTTGTTTATTCATGCACCTGTCCATATATTGGTAGATATTGTTTTGTTAGTTTTCGGTACGTGAGATTCTGCAATTGCCTTTTGTTGATATAATATAATTATTATTTTCTGAGGATCTCATACTTTATCGCAGTGTCGTTATGAATCAAGCTCATGTAAGGTCCGTAAAGTATGGATGCCTTACAAATAGTCTCAGGGTTTAATAAGACACCTACGAAAAGTAAATATCGTTTTTCTTCAGCATTTAAAAAAGAAAAGAGTTAAAAGCAAATTTTTTTCATTCTAAAATTTAGTTAGGAGCTAATGTTATTGATGGTGAGAGATGGGGGTGGGTACCAGCCAATATCTGATAGCACTCAGGGGTAATATTCTCAGGGAGGTTGCTAACCACTTCAACAGATGACAGGCAAGATACTGAAGGAACGAAGTACGGTGTAGGCCACGTAGTTTTTGTACTGACCGGTACACTGATTTCGATACTGGTCACTGCAGAAAAAAAGAGTTGAACAAGACTGCGTTTTGTTGACAAAAATATCAACCAAGACCACTGACTTCTCTGTCGGCGCAATGTCGCCTTTCTGTGACGTATCTGCATGTGGGAGAACCGACAAGCACAGCCTGACAGGTGCAAAATTCATATTACTCTTCCATTAACTGTCCGTAGCTAATGACCATGCTGACGGCAGGCGGTTAGACTCTAATCTTCCTCCTTTCTAGTCCAGTCAACTAAAAGTCCATTGGTTCGCACATAGTTCCATGTGGCAGCTGATACTTACAATCCACTTCGATGTCCTTTGAGAAAAGCTCTGTCCGCTGTTTACAGCGTTTTGCATCATTTAAAAAGATAGCAATTTTTCAGAAAGAAGTTAGCAGTGTTCCAGAGAGAATCTACATTCAGAACAAGCAATGCATGTCACTTCCTGTGAAGCAGAAAGATTATGAGAAGTATTCTGGCGAATGAAAATACACTGACGAAAAAAAAAAAATCGCTACAACAAGGGGGAGTTGCGCAACGAAAAGTGAAGTTGGTAAGCGTGTTTCTGCATCTGAAGATGAAGCCAATTTAAATTTCGCACCATCTAGGTAAGCGTGGCTCTACTAGTGCTGTTTTGAAGATAGAAATCAGGTTGTAACGGCAGTGAACTTTAGTTATTTTTTCAGACTGTACATGGTGAGTTGGTACTAGCCTAGAATGCCTTTTAAGCGACAAAGACGCCATTATCAACGTCTCACTGAGTTCGAGCGACGTCGTGTAAAAGGGCTATGAGAAGTCGGATGTTCCTCCTGCAATGTTGCTGAAAGAACTGGGAGGAATGTAGCCACTTTACGTAACTGCTGTCGGCGATGGTCGCGAGAATGTGCGGCTGGAAGAAGACTGGGCTGCGGATGGCTATGTGGTAGTACCGAAAGGGACGAGCATCGTGTTCCGCATGGGGCTCTGCATTTGCAAAAGCCAATTGAGCTGCAGTTGGCACCACACTGACACATCGAACTGTTACAAAACGGAAATTTTAAGGGCACCTCCAAGCCAACTTGCATCCCACTACCCCAAAGTATTTGCTACTACACTCCTGGAAATGGAAAAAAGAACACATTGACACCGGTGTGTCAGACCCACCATACTTGCTCCGGACACTGCGAGAGGGCTGTACAAGCAATGATCACACGCACGGCACAGCGGACACACCAGGAACCGCGGTGTTAGCCGTCGAATGGCGCTAGCTGCGCAGCATTTGTGCACCGCCGCCGTCAGTGTCAGCCAGTTTGCCGTGGCATAAGGTGCTCCATCGCAGTCTTTAACACTGGTAGCATGCCGCGACAGCGTGGACGTGAACCGTATGTGCAGTTGACGGACTTTGAGCGAGGGCGTATAGTGGGCATACGGGAGGCCGGGTGGACGTACCGCCGAATTGCTCAACACGTGGGGCGTGAGGTCTCCACAGTACATCGATGTTGTCGCCAGTGGTCGGCGGAAGGTGCACGTGCCCGTCGACCTGGGACCGGACCGCAGCGACGCACGGATGCACGCCAAGACCGTAGGATCCTACGCAGTGCCGTAGGGGACCGAACCGCCACTTCCCAGCAAATTAGGGACACTGTTGCTCCTGGGGTATCGGCGAGGACCATTCGCAACCGTCTCCATGAAGCTGGGCTACGGTCCCGCACACCGTTAGGCCGTCTTCCGCTCACGCCCCAACATCGTGCAGCCCGCCTCCAGTGGTGTCGCGACAGGCGTGAATGGAGGGACGAATGGAGACCTGTCGTCTTCAGCGATGAGAGTCGCTTCTGCCTTGGTGCCAATGATGGTCGTATGCGTGTTTGGCGCCGTGCAGGTGAGCGCCACAATCAGGACTGCATACGACCGAGGCACACAGGGCCAACACCCGGCATCATGGTGTGGGGAGCGATCTCCTACACTGGCCGTACACCACTGGTGATCGTCGAGGGGACACTGAATAGTGCACGGTACATCCAAACCGTCATCGAACCCATCGTTCTACCATTCCTAGACCGGCAAGGGAACTTGCTGTTCCAACAGGACAATGCACGTCCGCATGTATCCCGTGCCACCCAACGTGCTCTAGAAGGTGTAAGTCAATTACCCTGGCCAGCAAGATCTCCGGATCTGTCCCCCATTGAGCATGTTTGGGACTGGATGAAGCGTCGTCTCACGCGGTCTGCACGTCCAGCACGAACGCTGGTCCAACTGAGGCGCCAGGTGGAAATGGCATGGCAAGCCGTTCCACAGGACTACATCCAGCATCTCTACGATCGTCTCCATGGGATAATAGCAGCCTGCATTGCTGCGAAAGGTGGATATACACTGTACTAGTGCCGACATTGTGCATGCTCTGTTGCCTGTGTCTATGTGCCTGTGGTTCTGTCAGTGTGATCATGTGATGTATCTGACCCCAGGAATGTGTCAATAAAGTTTCCCCTTCCTGGGACAATTAACTCACGGTGTTCTTATTTCAATTTCCAGGAGTGTACATTGATGACAAGGGAGAGATTATTTGACGGCAATGTTGAGGTCTCTTCCGTTTCCAGATGAAAGATGGTTCTGCCCCTGGGGCTAGCGATGGCTGTGTGTTAGTTAGGAGGCCAGATGAGGGCCAGCAATCATCCTGCCTGCGTTCTAGACACACTGGACCTCACTGGACCTCCACTTTGAATTATATCTTGGATGCAATTTCGTATGACAGCAGGAAGACTCTAGTGGTTATCCCACGCACGCTGACTGCAAATCTGTACGTCATTCTGGTTATTCGTCCTGTTACGCTACCATTCATGATTAGCATTCCAGGGCATGTTTACCAACAGGATAACGCTCGTTCACATATCACTTTTGTAGCCCAACACGTTCTGAAGAGTTTCGACATGTTGCCTTGGCCTGCATCATCACGAGATCTGTCTCCAATTGAACACACACAGAACATCATTGGATGACAACTCCAACGCCAACCACAACCAGCATTAACAGTCCCTGTATTGGTCGACCAAGTACAAGAGGCATAGAACTCCATACGACAAACGGACGTCTGGCACCTGTAAAGTACAATGCATACAGATTAGTTTGCCAGCATTCAATATTCTGGCGGTTAAACCGCTTATTAATGTACCAGAATTTTACATTTGCAATGACTTATCTCGCGCTGGCAACAGCCTGTGGTATCGCAATGTAAATAACTTAAATGTATTACTCAGAAAAATATATTTCCGAAATTTCATTACTCTTTGGTGGTGAGATTTTTTTCCTCCAGTGTATGAAAAAGTTGTCTGTGGCCTGAGTGCAGACTAGCCCGTCATAGTCGTACGGAAGATAAAAATATTTTGATGTAGAGGAAAACCAGAGTTCCGCAAGAGGAAGAACGTAAGAGAGAGAGCTGCCAACTTTCCCGCGTTACTGTAAGAACTACCAGACGTCGAGACATCCTCGACGGAAGAGATAAGAACTTCTCTGCCCAGAGTTCTTAGAACTTAGAGTTGTAGCATGCCGGCCACAGGCAACAGCCAACAGGATTACAAAGACAGAGGACAGCATAGATGTTAATTAAAAAAGAGCCAAAGAAGCTCTGTGTAATACTATCTTTATTTATCACTATCGCAATATCACCCATGTGTTGCTAGTGCTCAGAATGACTGGGTCCACGAGATGAACTGTGTATTTGGTGTGCTGTATCTTTCAATTCGATCGTTAGGATACTCAGCCAACACCTGTATCCAAAGTAAATAAAGAGGTTTACGTTGTAACATAATATGAGAAGAAGTTGGATTTCACTGGATATATGGTATTTCGTTTCCACAGTTGCAGTGGCGGCTTTGTAGTTTGATGGGCCGCAATCCGCTACAGCATATATATACCAGCTGCCTAGTACACTCTCTTGCTATTGTAATCACACAGCCAAACAGTTACTCCTGTTTCCACAATCTGAATAACTCTTGTGTAATGGCTTTTCAGTTTACGTACTCGGAGAATAACTGCTGTGCTTAATTTCTTTCTCAAAAAAAAATGTTACGATTGGTCCCAAGTGAATACAGGGGGCCTTCGATTCACTATAGCATACTTTAATCATCATCAAAACTCTCTTGTAGTGATTATTGTTTAAAACTTAAATGTTGTAATTCGAGTTTTACGAGAAAAGAAACGTTCCACAATTTGAAATGAAAGTAAAGCTCGGTTACATTCCGTTATATTACTCTCATTAAGTACCATACATTCGTTATTTACAAGTTCTCGTAAGTTTTTCAATGTTCATTGCGCTTTCCTTCTTAAATCTATACAACAAAATGTTTTTCGTAACTATAATCTCACAGGAGACAACAAATTTCATTTCAGCGTCCAAGAGAACGAGAGCATTCTTTAAAAATAAGAAATTAATACATCGCCATATCAAAGAGTATATTATATTGTAGTTACATCTATGCTATTGATTTCCAGAAAAGGAACCCTCACTGGCACTGCTTAGATTTTCTCACTCGCTCGCAGATGTCATTCCCGTCGATCAGTCAAGTCCATATTGAGTCAAATGTTCAAAACGTGTGTGACTTTCTAAGGGACCAAACTGCTGAGGTCTTCGTTCCCTACGCTTACACACTACTTAAACTAACTCATGCTAAGAGCAACACACACACAAATGCCCTAGGGAGGACTCGAACCTCTGGCGGGAGGGGCCGCGCAATCCGTGACATGGCGCCTCAAACCACACGGCCACTCGGCGCGGACATATTGAGTTCTTCATACCAATAGGTAGCAAAATTCTCGTCTATCGCTCTTTCCGTTGCCTGCAGACTGAAACATGAAATAAAACCCACTGGAACTGATACTTCCTCTTGGCTTATCTAATTTAAAACCTTTTACTTTAATTTATTTCATTTGCAAGCTGGGAAAAGCTGTCTGCATTTCATGGGGTACATAGACCCATTGCCTGTAAGCTAAATTCGCGTTAAAGTCTATACGTGAAAAAGTGTTACCTTAGTGTGTAATATGACGATATCAGCAGCGTAATCTTGGCACATTAAAATGAGTAAAACGTTAGTAGCTAACAACATGTTATAGCCGAAGACTTTCCCTGTTCTCAGCTGCTTATGAAAAGAAAGTCAAAAATGCCTCCGTTGGAAATAATTTTTTTTACAGAGTTTTTATACTTAATTTTATTCGCGCGTTTATCGCCATGTTGATTATTTGGGGCAATAAGCTCTTCTTCTCAGTAGCAAAAAATGAAACTTGTTTTAGAAATGAAAGAAATGTCTGTAGGCATCATATCTTGTCACTGAGTTAAATACCTTTAAAATGCTTTCTTTTAAAAGAAATAAAACATCATCTTTTCAAAGAAACCAACTGAGTCGTTGTCTTCTTCCTCTTCAAATCTTTTTCTCAACTACAAGTCATTCCATTGTCAAGTTACTCTTATGATTAGATCTCAGTACTTAGGGTTACTGATATTACGTTGTTTCGTGACTAACATCACAGTAAATGATTTGAGACGATCTTTCATGGTATACACAAAGTATTTGTCAAAGTCACTTTTACTGAACAATATCCATTTTTTTAAAATTTCGGCCCACTTTTACTTGTATGAGTCTTGATGAGCAAAAGTAATACAAGAAGTAATCATATTGTAATTGTGGATCTTGTAAAACATTTATTGTACGGTGTAATAGTCTCAGTTACAATTATTCATACTCGATAACTAGTTTCGACTTTTGGACGACTGCAAGAATGATTAAAAAGCAACGTAACAGACGTTCATGTGATCACGGTTAAAGCTGAATCGTGATTAAGTTACCTCTGTGCTGCAGCAACCAAACTCCGTTTAGCAAAATGTGTTGAGCTAACTGCGAATTTGACCGCAGTTAACTCCGTATGTTACAAAGGAACGCGCCCATTATACAAGCAAGGATAATGATAACCGCTGTTTGTGGTACTTAAGCGAGTTTTTCACCCTGTTACCCTAACGTAGGCATTGTTACTGCGCTTTGAGAACAAGAAAACGGAGCCTAATATATCTAAATGCAAACCCTTTAAAAAGTCAAACGGTTTTAATCCGGCATGTCTTTAGCTCTAGCCCCATGCTTTGTCCCTCACCTACTACGCAGTAGTTTCTATTTCTTTACAGTGACTGTATATCTTGAAGAGTACCTCCCAAACATGAACTGTTCTGCCACGTTTATATCTGCCTGGTGAATTTTCAACTATTCTTGTGGACTTGAGTCGCAACTCTTCTACATGTTCCTCCCAGAGCTGAATGCTTCGTATTCATTTTAATGATATGACGCTATTGCAACTTCATCTAATTTACTGAAAATTCAAACCATTCTATTTGTTTCGGTTGTCTTTGTACTGCAGCTGCCTCATGATCATTGATACCAGTTTCTATGTGGACATCCTCAAACCGTTCAGGTCTGTTTCTGATATGATATCCAATATACACAGATGAGCCAAAACATTATGACCAACTGTTTAAGAGCTGTCTTTGGAACGAAATATGTACGATTCTGCGTATCAAGGATCCGACAGTTTGTTGGTAAATTTGTGGGGATATATTGCATTATACATCTAGGCACAGGTCATGTAATTCGCGTAAATAACAGGCCGCTGATTTGTGTAAGCGGTGATGGCGCAAGTTATCGACCGATATGGGTTCTATAGGATTTCCGTGACAAGGACAACTCCACTGATGAGAGATGAAACGGCCGTCAGGTAAGAGCTCAAGCGTGAAAGGATGCAGGTGGTTCGCAGCTGTCAGCGTGTGTTATATTACTACCACAGGACCCTTCTAGCCTAGCAGAATGTCATCCATAGCTTAATACCGCTCCCAGCAGCCTGCGCCCGTGACGCGCCGCATGTTTCGAGCCGCCGTTAACCTCAATGACGACGTTTGTAAAGACGACCATCGACCTAGGGTAGCAAACATGTCATTCACCAGAAGAATCGATACGATTCCCGTGATCTACGGTCGAATCCCGTTGGTCCCACACCCAATGCAATCGTAACTGACGATATAGTTGGGTCAATACGTGAACACGTAGGGGTGGTATGTTGCGGACCTCCACGTTCAAAACGTACGATGAACGGTGTGCTCCAAAACACTTGTGCGAACACCAGCATTGCGATATTCCAGCTGAGTTGTCACAGATCACTCTCTAGCCTAGTTTACAAAGGAAGAAAGCTTCCGACCCGCACATTCTGTGAAAAGTAGTGGACGTTCAACCAGTTATCGCCTTGTGGTAGTTTCACTGTCCTAGCACGTGAATATTATACCAGCTTCGCCGTTTTCGAGACACTCGTTGACTGACTCTGCGAAATAATAATCTGCCCTTTGTCAGAGTCGCTTATCTCAATGGATTTCCCATCAGCACCCCATTTCGTTTCTAGAGTGATCTCCCGTTTGTACCCGCTCCGCTTTCATACTTTTGTTACCGCGACACGTGCCTACAACGCCACCAGGTATCATCCAGCTTCGAGGCAGACGGTGGTCATAATGTTTTGGCTTATCAGTGTATTTCCCTCATCACTGGACTTCCTAAAGGTGTTCTAAATAATTATCAGATAACACGTTCTGTAATGTTTCCTAGTAAAGTTTCTATCGGTGTAGAGCTCTGTTAACCTGCTGAGTTCCCAATGTGTCTTGTGAAATTTTAATTTTGTCCCTCTCTCCTATTCCACAGATCGAGTAAATTTCCATTGAAAGTAAATTTAGCTTCCAAGGAAACATAGGTCTCACATTTCAAGATGAAAAATAGCGAATTTATATCTCCCTATGTGTTCCTAGTGCTGGGTCAAGCGAACACCTCACGCCTACCATAGTGTTAAATTTGCCCCGAAATTTGTACCTTTTAGGGCTGTCAATACTACAGACGATGTCTGCCATTCGTATGTACACATGCTACAGGCTCACGTCACTGTCGTTTTGTTACAGGTCACAGTAATTGTAATGTCTGAATAACCTATTCATAGCGATTGCCCATCTTACATCTGGTGCAGCTTAGGTCATACTTTGCTGTGTAAAAAGTGCTCCTAATACATTTAAAATTATGTATAAAGCTGGAAGCAGAATGATATCTATTTCCAGTGTAGAGAATACAGATAGTAATGTCATACCGCTCTTGAGGCTGTAAACACACACCCTACCACGTATCCTGTTAGTATTTCTCTATGCGATAGGTACTCCAGCTTGTTTTCTGCAGTCTGACAGCTTGATTTCATATCTGTTACTAGTAGAAGTATATATTAACAGCAATTCAGAGAAAAAATAAAAAGAGGTTTAATAATGTTCAGCAGATGAACTGTCTAATCTGAAGGGCAGAAGTTACGTTAAAGTACGGTAAGACTGTGGGTTGCATTTATTATCACCGTCTACGTTTTGCCTGTCATCGAAAACAATTTTAATATGACGTGAGGTAATGGCCAACGATCTTTTTGAGGTCATCGAATAATTATAACTGATGTGCTGTTTTCAATTTCACTACTGGCATTTTACTGTAATATCGCAGGATATTCCAAAGTAAAAATAAAACCTTTTCAAATCTACATAAACCTGCAGCGGATACAAGCATTTTTATTACTTGTCTCGTTCTAATTTTATGTCACTCACCCAACATGTTTTTCAAGTTTGTCAACAGTATTTCAGGTCAGATGCAGAAATATCTCCCATATAAATGTGACTGTGAGGGACCAATATTGTCCTCTCAAGAAATTCTTTGTTTTTATACGTGAAATGATTTATACATATGGTATGTATATGACATATATGAAATGAGATTTCATATATAAACTTTGTACCAACAATTCAAAAATTTCGTGCTTCCACAATAACCGGACAAATATTTTCAAGTTATCTTAAAGAAACGACAAACAGTCACATTTACATCAATGATGAACGATAATTAAATATAACTGAGAACAAAAGCGTATAAAGGATAAGTAGCAAATTTCTGGAAAGTAATTATAATCATCCTAGTGTAAAGTGCGTTAAAATATGGGCCTTATAAAAGAGCTTTGCAACAACTGCTCGAATGTAACGGGCTCCTAAAATAGCTTCAACATCTCGGATTTATTTTATGAGCATAACATGGTGTCTTAGAAGCAACGACGTACATGAAGTAATTTACTACTAAAAAGTCATCCGTAAAGTAAGTTATAATGCACCTAGTATATCTATAGATATGACTTGCTCCTATACCAAAATCACAAGTGTCACTAAGTGTCATACTATGCAATGTATGATACTTCCGTTTTAGATGAAAGTGTCCTAAGGCCGAAATTGTACAATCGCACACGAAAAAGAGAATGGCAGCTGAAGGCATCAAGAAAAATAAGGGGTGTAGTTGAATAGTAGTGTTTTTCTTCTTTTTTCAAACAGCTTCTACTATATAATAATTGTTATAATGTCCGAGTCTAAAAATGTGGAGAAATCTGAACAGAAACTATGCTTATGAGTTGTGTTTGCACTAATGTTTTTGGAAACATTCTTTCGAGATCAAACTTAAGTTTATACCATTGATATCGTGGCAGTGCATAGCTATTTTTATCTACAGCGATTTTACTCTACTACACTGGTGAGAAAACGAATACGTAATTGCAGAGAAAAACTCTCAAAACACTTTTCTCCTCATACAGCTGCATAAAACAGAGCACGAAAAAAGTAATTAAAATTGAAATTCACTCTTTGTTTTTATTGTACTATTACGCACCTGGCGCTCTAGTCTGGAGCCAAGGATGAAATCTAAAACCACAAAATATCGTCTGGCAGAATTAGCTCACATTTATATTGCCATTGAAAATACGATATACGACTCATTTAATAATACTGACGCGGCACTGTCGTTTGCATGTGATCAAAGAGAGACTCGAATGCCCATCCGTCTTATTTTTCAGTACAGCTAAGAATACTGATTCGTCTGTACACGCACGATACACTACACGAAACGTATATGAGGGAGCAACGAGAATTTAATTATGTAGGTCGATATGGAGTACACCCGCAAGCGACTGCGGGACAAAAGCGAAAAACCTTTCTAAGAGCTAGCAGCGATATGAAGAAAAGAACAAAGGAACCAAAGGTACTATGATGACTGGTCTTCAGCGATCGACACAGGAACGAGAGCTGCAGTGAACAAAGGACAAGAAGTGCTTCGAGATAGACCGCCTGGGTCCATACATCATCAGACGGGTCAAGCTCAAGAGATCAAAGGACGCAACCTCGTTACAACAAGGCAGAAGAACCTCCCTTCAGTGCCACATTGTGCGACCCACTCTGTTTTCATTCTCCACCCACAGTCTGCCCTCACTTCGCTCTTCAGTCGAGTGGCTTCGGTCTGTTTGCTTTCCCACGCAAATATAAACGCTCGAGTCGACATTCGTCTACGCATGTGTACATTCAATTGACTTGCTTCCTGGGACATTTTCTTTGCTGTCAGACTAACTCACCGGAAGCAACTATCTGCTTATTTTCTGTCAAATGCGTTTCTTCTTCAGTTGCGTGGAGTTGTGTTCATTAGCACATGAGAAAATGTTGTAAGATGCTATTTTTCTGGGTAATCTCTATATAAAGGGTGATAGTATTAGTGATTATCAATAAAAAAATCTTCATATGGATATATGCCCTATTCCTAATGGTTTCCGATACAAAACACGTTTAATATCACTTTTGTACGTTTCATTCGATAAATCGAAAACTGTAGTCTTCACGATTACGTATCGCACTAAAAAATGAAACTAGATCAAATTTCCTGCGAAAATTTTCTATTCATGTTTTCTCCAGGGCTAATAGTTTGCACAAAGAAAGCGAGAGAATACTGAAAATCTCACGCGACGCCCATGCGCAGTAGCTTAGGTAGTTCATGAAAGGTAATTTGAGGTAGTTTCCCGACTTGATGGACCACAAGTGTCCCGTATAAAATTGTTCGTCTAAGCTTTCTCCACACTACTGTGATACGCTTTAACCAATAACAAAGTTTAAATAATACAGTATACACTGAACCTGTTCTACGTTGTAAACCAAGCAGAATAGGGCATATGTTCATATGAGCTTTTTTGTTCAAAACCATTAACACGATCACCCTTCAAAGCATGTGCCTTTACTCCTGATTCACCTCTTATAAAAGGAAATGTCCTGACTGATTCACTGAACCATCATCGCGCAGCCCAAACCGCTGACGATAAAAACTTCAAAATTTGAGAGGGTGTTGAACTTATACTGTAGGCATCGTTTAAGAAGGGATTTTTTGGAATTCCCCTATGGTGGTGAAATAGAGAATGGAAGGTGTTTTGAAGATAAGTCCCTATTAAGGCGAATTTGGATCTATAACTATGAAAATTGGTATTTGGGTTCTTGGTGAGAAATGAAACAAATACGAACTTCAGTGCTTTTTAGGATTCAAGTCCTAAGTGGACGAAATAGTGGGCGAAAATGTTATTCTTTTATTTTAAAAATATAAATTATTTTTAAAGAACTACTCAGTGTTTTTAAAGTTACGTCTATGTAAATTGGTATTTGATTTCTCTACTAGAAGTGAAAAAAACACGGGTTTCACAGTTTTTGGAAACTCCACGCCTAAGGGGGAGAGATAGGTGTTGAAAAGTTTTTTGAAAGAATTTGATCATGAAAGCATCTTTGAGCTACAAGTATGAATATTTGTATACGGTTTCTCGCTTTGAAACAAAAACTAAGTGTTTCAGTGTTTTTGGAAACTCAACCCCTAAGGGGTAAAAAGAGGACGAAAGCTTTTATAGAAATATTTCATTATGACAACATTTTTGAAGCTTAATAAATAAAATTTGTACTTGACTTCTCGGTTAGGAATGAAGAAAATGTATTTCAGGGTTGTTGGATTGTTAAGCCCTGATGGGGTGAAATAGGGGATGAAAATTTTCTCTGAAAATCTGGAATTGCTCTTTGGTCAGAAGCACATTCGAAAAACACCATACTTCTATAGGGTTAATAGGACTGAAAAGTTTAGATGCTGCTGCAATTTGAGAATTAAGTCAAAGAAAGCTATTTAACAGTTACCAAGATAAAGCGGCTTTGTGAGAATTGCATAGAATATCAAAAGGTTCTTGAACACATTAATTTTTCAGTGGGCCTAAAATATGTTCATAAAATTATTTTTGTTGTAATTACTTGGCAAATGAGAGCGAACCAGCGGGTGCTGAACTAGTGTGCTATATATTCTCGATTGTATTGCTATTGCGATCCTCATAATAAGAATTTTACTTCAAGAAATTAAGACTCTCCATAGAAGTCCGTTGACAATGTGTTAGTGAAGTACATTGCCTTTAAATAGTAAGAAGTTTCATTAAATAGCGTAAGTGTTTCACTGAAAGTTTCTAGCCATTTTTGTTGGAAGTTCATTTTTTGGAGCGGCTGTTGGCGTATGAGGATGCCTACGGACAACAGATTATTTTCGTAACTAACACTAAAATGATATAATAAAAATGGTTTAAAAGCATTATCAGTTTCACACATGAAGACAGTTTGACTACTAAAAATGGATTACAAAGATGGAGATACATGTTGTTGTTATTTTTCCGTGACAAACAGGAGAAAATTGGGTGACACTCTATTCACAAAATGCTGTCGTTGGGAAGGGTGGATGCTGAAGACGTACACAATCACCGCTGTGACTGAATCTCGTGCGTTCAGACGTAGTTCTGAAGACCCTTGTCGATCTGTTTTTTTGTGGTGGAGGGTATATTTCTGTATAGATTTTATACCTTGCCTCTGCTCTAGTATTAGCAATTATTGTTCCACACGCACATCCCTAAACCTCAAACTCTTCGTCATAAATCGGTAGCTTATTACACAACAATTATTTCTCCCATCTGAGTGGCATCATTGTACAAACACCTATCATCCGTTTTCCGTAGGTACCATGAAGTTTCTTTGGCAACGGCTTACGTCCTGTAGAAGTTTTTCGAATAATGTCAGCAGTTTTGAAGAAATGCAATATGCCTTTGTTTTAGTGGGCAGACCTCAGAAATGGTCAGAGTTATGTGTCGAGTGGGAGTTAAAGGAAAACGAGTTTCATGCTGCTGTTAAACATTTTCATCGAGCGCTTGGCTGCCAGATAAAAACTCATATGTGAATCTCTAATTCTGGGTAGTCAATTTAAACGGGGGCCGCAACAGCGCAAATACAGAAGCGCATGTGTTCGCCACTGTGGTGACCACACAGTAAACCACCGAAAAAAACTCTAGTCAGACCGCAGAGTTAAAGTGCACCAGATTGCTCTTGGTGTAGGCATCTCAAAAAAAAAAAAAAAAAAAAAAAACACCAAGTTCGTTGCATCCCGTACGGAATATTTATATAGAGAATAGATGTCTCAGCGCTGGTTGCCGGATTGCTGTTTTTGATCAGAAACATGAAACATGGTAATATATCCCTTAATTTGAAGGAATATTCGCGCAAATTTATGAGCCTGTAAGAAACAATAATCACACTCGAATTCCAAACAACAACGAAAAGACAGAATTAGGCCCTACAGCTTTCCGGGCGAGCCCTTACTGTTCTTCTTTTATTGCGCTGGTAATTTCTTCCTGTGTAGGTTAGAATCAACAAAATACAGACACACAAAAAAAAGTTTTGCATCACACCAGTCCCCAGAACTCCTGAACATAGACGTTGACTGTGGATATTGTACCACAGACACAGTCCCTTTGACTGTTCTGAGACGTCACTAAACCCGCCAAAAGATGTAAACAACTATTTTGTGAACAGCGCTTGTTAGACGGAGGGTGTCTGACAGTCGATTAGTTCCAGTCATTCCACCATGAAGGAGGTACACGGCTCGTGTTGTCCGTAGCTGAACCATGCGTAGACGGTCAATACCGAGGTTCGACCGCGTTCGCATTGTTACTTTGTGCCAGGAAGGGCTCGCAACAAGGGAAATGCCCAGGCATCTCGGAGTGAAACAAAGCGATGTTGTTCGGGCATGGAGAGATGGAGACAGAGAGACAGGAACTGTCGATGGCATGCCTCGCTCAGGCCGCCCAAGGTGCTACTACAACAGTGGATGACCGCTAGCAACGGATTATGGCTTGGAGGAAACCTGACAGCAACGCCACCTTGTTGATTAAAGCTTTCCGTGCAGCCACAGGACTTCGTGTTACGACACAAACTGTGCGCAATAGGCTGCATGATGTGCAACTTCACTCCTGACGACAATGGTGAGGTCCATCTTTGCAACCACGACACTATGCAGCGCGGTACAGATGGGCCCAACAATATGCCAAATATACCGCTCAGGATTGGAGTCACATTCTCTTCAGCGATGAGTGTCGCATACGCCTTCTACCAGACAATCGACGGAGAGGTGTTTGGAGGCCACCCGGTCAGGTTAAACGCCTTAGACACACGGTCCAGCGAGTGCAGCAAGGTGGAGTTTCCTTGGTGATTTGGGATACCATTATGTTGAGCCGACCTACGCCACTGGTGGTCATGAAAGGCGCCATAACAACTGTACGATGAGTGCCATCCTCCGAGCGATAGTGCAACCATATATGTAGCATTCTGGTGAGGCATTTGTCTTCATGCACGACAATTCGCACCCCCATGGTGCTCATCTTATGAACGACTTCCTTCAGGATAACGACAGCGCTCGAATAGAGTGGCCAGCTTGTCCTCCGGACATGAACCCTACCGAACGTCCCTGGGATTGATCGAAAAGGGCTGTATATGGACGACGTGACATCCAACCACTCTGAGGGATCTATGACGAATTGTCGTTGAGGAGTGGGACAATCTGGACCAACAGTGCCTTGATGAACTTGTGGGTAGTATGCCACGACGAATACAGGCGTACATCAGTGCAAGAGGAAGTACTACTGTGTATTAAGGTACCGGTGTGTACAGCAATTTGGTCCACTACCTCTGAAGGTCTCACTGTATGGTAGTACAACATGAAATGTGTGATGGTGGTACAACACGCAATGTGTGGTTTTCATGAGCAATACAAATGGTGGAAATGATGTTTATGTTGATCTGTTCCAATTTTCTGTATAGGTTCCGGAACTCTCGCAGCCGAGGCGATGCAAAACTTTTTTTGATGTGTGTAGTTCCGCATGTTTGTTTTTGATATTTCTCTAACAGAATTCGCTGCAACGAAAAAGTCTTTGTTTTAATATTCGCACCCCAGCTCACTTATCGCAACCGCGATACTATCATATTTTATCATAATATAGAATGAGTTACCCTTATCTGAACTTTTTCAGTGTCCTCTATCAAACGTATTCCATACGACTGTAGCCCAGCCTCTTTTTGTAGATTTGTTGCATTTTCTGTTTTGGAAATAAAATTCGGTCATCTGTTCACCCTCTCACGTTAGTGTCTATATGTTGTTTTGAATTTCAGTTGTTCGTAACTGTTTAGGGTAAGTTGTACTTTTTGTACTGCGCAGATATCTTGTCTAAATCACTTTGCAGTTCGTTAATATGGCTGTACTAGACGGCAAATGATAATCTGCAGACAATCTAACGGGGTTGCTCAGATTGTCCCCTAATTCGTTATCTAGGTTAAGAACAGCCTGGTGCCACAAATTTCCTTTGGCAACCGCACATATCACTTGTGTTTCATTAGATGACTTACCGCCAATTCAACAAACTGTGAACTTTGTTACACGAATCCATAAATCCAGTCGCATAATAGACTACTCTCCATAGCCACTCAATCTGATTCGAAGCACTGGTGAGCAACGACGCAAAAAGTTTCCTGGAAAACAAAAAATATGGAATCGGGATTCCCTGCCGACAGCATTTATAACCTCATGCGAATAGAAAGCCGATTACTTCTCAATTTGGGCTAGTAATGTGTCAACAGATCTGTTCCTCTAGGTACTTCTTAAGGTTGAAACACAATATATGTTCCAAAATCCTAAATATTTGGTACTTACTGGAATTAAGGAAAACGTGGAAGGGGGACCCACCGATACAACTTTCTTTACACGCAACTTGTTTATATAACAATGTATCAACTGTTTTACAGATAATCGAAGAATTTAACCATAAAATTTTCTTTAACAAAATGAAAAATTTGCAGAATTCTTTGGACCTTAACCTTAAGTTGAAAAAGCTTTTAATCGTTGCAAAAGAAATCTGAAGTGCTGTATTGCAAAACAGCAAACAATATGTCAATGATTACAAGACGGCCGGACCTACAGCCCGCCCGTTATCGTGTGAAACAGCGGTTTTACTACCGCTATGGACACAGTCTGTCTTCTTAAATGCCCTTTTGCAACACATGAAAACTGTATAAGCACCACTAATGACAAGAGTGATTCAGTTACTCAAAACAGATGACAACTTTTAATTTGAAAGCTGTATGTCGAAGGGCTCGGAGTTAAGATGCACACCTGTGCTTAAAGGTTGAACAGATTAGGAAACAATATGACAATGATAAGGCTTACTTCAAAGCAACCAACCTCTTAAATTCAATCGGAAACCTACGTGCGACCGGATCCCAGCCCGTCCCTTCTGACAATCTTATTTTCACTAAAGCCCTGGTGCCAGTTGGCTGTTAATATTTTCGAAGTTAAACCGATAGTCAGTTATTAAGACTGCTCTGAAGGAACGTTTTAAAACACTACTTGTAACACGTATTACAAGAGAACTAACTCAGCGGAACCACAAGATCCAGCTAAAACACACCAAAAATGACCCTGTCTTTCAAATACGGAAACGAGCAGCTTAGTACAACAGGTTGTTTAGATTATAATTAATGAATAAGAAATGCAATTACAGTCAAAGAATTGAACAGGTGAAGAGCTAAATCTAACCGCAAGGTCCCTCTTCTGTTTTACGGCAATATGTACAATTGTTCCGGCTGTACTTACTACCAAGAGATGATTATTTAGAACATTAATGATCGGGTATAAACCAGAAAGGTAAAGCAATATAAGAGTGGGACAAATGTTCGTGACAACTAGTGTCGTAGTACAATACTACTGCCTATATTTACGACCAAACCGAGCAAGTAGAACTCTGAGGGTCGCGTACAAACTATAAATTAATAAGGAGGGCAGGTAGACAATGAAACAAATCACGACGAGGATGACAGAATGTTACTTCCATTTATCAGCAAGCAGTTCCATGGATACACGGTGCGTCGAAGCGTTACTGAGTGGTGCCGATAAAAGCCATGTAGAAGAGCGCAGCCAGGCCACGAGCGATCGTCCGACACGAATGTTGCCAACCAACCGATGGGGTGTCGGTCTGTTGCTTTTAGTCGACACTGACTCCGGTGAACTACTCCGGTGTCTTCGCTCTGCGCAGGCCCTCCTTGTGCAGCTCGTGGCTTCGGCCGCTCGGACTTCGCAACCACCTCTTGTCGAGACGGTACCGCCAATTCCCAAACTTCATGCCTCTCTCTGGGGCCAGCGAACCCAGTATATATATATATATATATATATATATATATATATCAGTAAGCAAAACCCTCAAAGGACACAACCCACAGATACCAACTATTTCTCATATAAATTGGCAATATGGTCGCAAGAGGGATAGCGGAAACTACATTTGAGCCCGTGGCGCCAGGCAGAACAGTCTACTAACTCAGTGGCGCCACGGCTCACAACTGATGTCAGCAGATTATTTCAGATTATCTTCTTGAGCATTCGTGTATTACGTGCAACTTTCCATTCCTTCAACACGGATCTTCTGTCGAGCGAGCGGTTGTAAAAGATTACTAACTATGGAGCACTACATCAGCATACTCCTATGCTACTTACTTGGTATACAGTCTGGAGCGGAAGACTTGCCTTTGTTAATCTGATCTAAATATCTACTACCAAATTCGTACTGCTGATAACTGTTCTCGAAGCAGATTCTGAAATATTTATTGAACTGTCAGATGAGAGCAGGCCACGAAACAGAAGTCCGTATATGGTTACTTGGAAACATAATAAGCAGTGTCTATAGAGGGTCCCACATTATAATTCCGATTAGAACAAATGATCTAGTCTTCTCAAGCGTATCACTTGAAATAGTAGCTTACCGTAAAATGGCAATAATTGACGCATAAAGTGTGGAGGAGCAGACAGAGGTTCAGGACACTGTCTTGGCCTCGGGGTGAAAGTTACCCCTGAAGGCGGAAGAATCAACAATGATCAACAGCATGAGGATACAGAAGGTAATGGAAATCACTATATTAAAGACACATAATGTCTATCCACAGGACTTGTGGCCTGTAATTAAAAAAATGAGTTGACGATCTCTCCATTGGCAAAGGACACCGGACTACACCCTCATTCGGAACTCTGGGAGTTGACTGCCAATCGGAAGATTACCAGGAGCAAAAGATTAAATAACCAAAGAAAATATAACGTTCTACGAGACGGTGTATGGAATGTCAGAAATCAGAAATTGGAAGCGAAGCTAAAAGATCTGGAAAGGGAAACGCTAATGTTGAATTTCGGTACAGTGGGAGTCAATGAAGTGAAATGGGAAGACAAGGATTTCTGGTCAGATGAGTATAGGGTAATATCAACAGGTAAAGGCACCAGAGAGGCAGTTACGAAATCGCTGTTGCTAATGGAAAGAACACTGAAGAAAAATCAATACACGTTCATAAGACTTGTTGACCTGCAAAAGGCAGTTCTGAGAAGAATACGGATAAGCTTTAGGGAAAGGCGGTTAATATAGAATATGCACAAGAACCAAAATGAAACAGTAATAGTGGAAGACTAAGAACGAAGTGCTCTGATTAACGTAATATTTCGGCCCTACTGTTCAATGTAACGTCGAAGAAGCAATGACGGAAATAAACGAAAGATTCAAGAGCGGAATTAAAATTCAAGGTGGAAGGATATCAATGATACGATTCGCTAGCCTTAGTGAAAATAAAGAAGAATTACAGGATCTACTAAATGGAATGAACAATCTAATGAGTAAAAAATAGGAACTAAGATTAAATCGAATGAAGATGAAAGTAACGTGAAGTGAGAGCGCGAGAAACTTAATATGAGGATTGGTGACTATGAAGTAGATAAAGTTAAGGAATTCTGCTACCGAGGCAGCAAAATAAACCATGACAAACGGAGCAAGGTGGACATTAAAAGTAGACTAGCACTTACAGAAAGGGCATTTCTGGCCAAGACTGCCAGCCATTGTGGCCGATCGGTTCTAGGCGCTTCAGAACGGAACCGCGCAGCTGCTACGGTCGCAGGTTCGAATCCTGCCTCAGGCATGGATGTATGTGATGTCCTAAGTGATTTAAGCAGTTCTAACTCTAGGAGACTGTTGACCTCAGATGTTAAGTCCCATAGTGCTCATAGCCATTTGAACCAATTTTTTTTGGCCAAGACTAGTTTACTAGTATCAAACGTAGGCCTTAATTTGAGGAAGAATTGTCTGAGAATGTACATTTGCAGGTAGTGGGGGATACAGCTACAAAACGGAGTCGTCCGCATAGGATAATTGACGGGCGTGGAGCAGGTCTCCGCTTAGGTAGCAGACGAAGACAACATTCTGCTACGCCCCAACGGTAAGTACTTACAACTTCTCGGGCCAGTTTTGTTATTATAGGTTGTCATTTTTGGTCACTAAGTTTGTCATTTTTGGTCACTAAGTCGAGCAAAAGCTGCAGGCCCCCACCACTGAGTATTCACTGTCACTACTGTGTATGGACCGGGCCCATGCACTACACTGCGTCAACAATATTCCAGCTCTGTCGCCGGATTCAGTTAGGCAGTTAGCTCGCCCGCCATGCCCCAGACTTTGAAATAATTAAGAAGAGCTGCTGATGCAACGACAGTTACTGTTGAAAGTCGGAGTGATTACAGGGAATTCGTAAGAAAAAAAATTCTTTTTTTAACAAAATCACCTTTCCGCAAACACCGTGTTAAACGTTTACAGTTATTGCAGTGTGATGAGAGTGCTGCACTCGACATCATACGTGTAAAACTGAACATATCTTTAACATGCCCCAGAAACCATTTTTTCAAGTGCAGAGGTCATATCAAGACTTAGTTTCAAGACAATGGCAACAATATTCAAGGAAAGATTTCGCTGATTCCTTTGTTAATATTACCCATTCACACTATGTAAAAACATAGCTGTTGACCAACAGAAGGCTGAATGATTACATGGCTATCTTATATGACTGTCTTATATTACATACTTAATATTCATCAATAGTACAGCGGTAAACAGTTTGGTGATAGGGTTGTCCTCATCAGATTCAACAGTAAACCAACGTTGACAATGGCAGTTCAAGTGTACATGACGACATCGCAAGCAGTAGATTGAGGGACAGAAAAACTATACTAGAATATTGAACAGGTAATTCAATGTGTAAAAGGACATGAAAATCTAATAATCGTTTGGGTTGGAAAGGTAACTGCGGAGATACGTTGGGTTACAGAAGAAATACTTCAACTGCATCTACATATACACTCAGCAAACCACGGTACGGTGCATGGCGAAAGGTGCTCTGTACTATTACAAGTCATTTCCCTATCCTGTCCACTAGCAAATAGAACGAGGGAAAAACGTTAGTTTGTATGCCTCCATATAAGCACTTATTTCTCGTACGTTATCTTCATGGTCCTTACGTGGGATATATGTTGACGGCAATAAATTCGGTCTGTAGTCGGCTTCAAATGCCGGTTCTCTAAATCTTCTCAATACTGTTCCTCGAAAAGACGTCGTCTTTCCTCCAGTGATTCCAACGTGAGTTCGTGAAGCATGCCTGTAACACTTGTTGGTTGCTCGAAGCTATCGGTAACGAATCTAGCAGCCCACCCTTGAATTGCTTCAAAGTTTTCCTTTAATCCGACCAAACACTCGAACAGTACTCAAGAAAAGTCGCACTATCGTCACATATTCGGGCCACTTTATTAATTAACCACATTTTCTCAAATTTTTCCCAACAAAACGAAGTCGATCATTCGCTTTCCCTATCACAATCCTCGCATGCCCGATCCGTTTTATATTGCTTTGCAGCGTTATGCTCAGGTCTTTAAACGACGTGACTGTCAAACAGGGCGCAGCTAAAGCTGTGTCCGAATATTTTGGGTTTGTTTTTCCTACTCATCCACATTAAATTACATTTTTCAGCTTTTAGAGATAGCTCTGATTCATTAACAACCAACTAGGATTTTGTCCAAGTCATTTTGTCTTCTACTTCGTAACTTAACTTCGAAACCCTACCATACACCACAGCACTATCAGTGAACAACTCCAAAGTGCTGTTCACACTGGCTGCCAGATTATTTATGTATATAGAAAATAATGGCTTTAGTATCATGCTTCCCTGGGTCACTCCTGACGATACCCTTGTCTCTGATTAACACTCGCCGGCGAGGACAACATACTGGTTTTAGTTGCTTAAGAAGCCTTCCAACTACTTATCTGGGAATCTATTCCATATGCTTGTACTTTCGTTAATAGTTGTCAAAATGAGTACCGTGTCGAATGCTTTCCGGAAACGTAGAAAAATGGAATCTATCTTTGCCCGTCATCCATTGTTCGCAGAATATCACGTGAGAAAGGAGCAAGCTGAGTTGTCTACGAGCGATGCTTTCTAAAACATTACTGATTCGTGGACAGAAGCTTCTCAGTCTCAAGAAAATGTCTTATATTCCAACTGAAAATATGCTCAAGGATTCCGCATCAAAACGATGTAAGGAATATTGGTCTGTAATTTTGCGGGTTCGATCTTTTACCCTCCTGATATATAGGAGTCAATATTTCTCGGCGAAAGGAGAAAAAACAAAAATGTTCCGGGAAAGGCAGAAATACAGAAACATAAATTCTTCAGGAATGAAATAAATAGGAAGTGCAAGGAAGCCAAGGTTAAATAGTGGCAGGAAAAATGTTAAGAAATCGAAAATGAAAAGAAAGTCAGGAAGGGTTGACTTACCATGCAAAAAAGTAAAACAATCTGCTGTAAAATTTAAAAAAAAAGTGTGGTAAAATTAAGAATGCGTTGGGAATTCCACTGCTAAACGCAGAGGAGAGAGCGGATAGGAGGAAAGAGTACATTTAAAGTCTCTATTAGGAGGGACGAATTGTCTCACGACGTGATGGAAGAAAAAATTGGAGTCGATGCAGACGACATGTGATATCTAGTATTAGCTTCAAAATTTAAAAGAGATCTCCAAGACTTGAGATCAAATAAGAAAGAAGAGGCGGGTAACATTTCATCGGTATTCCTAAAATCATTGGGGTAGTGACAACCAAACGACTATGCCGGTTGGTGTGTGGAATATGAGACTCGCGACGTACCACGAGACTTTCGGAAGAATTTTACCCATACAATTCCGAATATAGCAAAAACCGATAAGTGCGACGACTATTAAATAGTCAGCTTAAAAATTCATGCATCCATGCTGCTGACAACAATAAGATACAGAAGACTGGAAAAGAAAACTGAGGCTCTGTTACATGATGAGCAGTTTTGGCTTTAGTAAAGGCAAAGGCATTAGAAGGCGGTTTTGACGTTCCGTTTGGCAGTGGAAGCAAGACTGAAAAAAAATCAAGTCACGCTCACACCATCTGTCGGCCTGGAAAGGGATTTGGATAATGTAAAATGGGGCAATATGTCCACAATTCTGAGAAAAGTAGGAGTAAGCTAAATACAGCAAACATACAGTACGTAAAAGAAACAAGAAGGAAAAATAAGACTAGATAACCAAGAACGAAGTGCTCAGATTATGAACGGTGTAAGACAGGGATGCAGTCTTTCTCCCCTATCGTTCAGTCTATACAACGAATAAGTAATGAACGAAATAAAAGAAAGTTTCAAGGGTGCGATTAAGGTTCAGGGTGAAAGGATATCTACGGTAAGATTCACTGACGACAATGCCGTCCTCAGTGGATGTGAGGAACAACTGTAGAATATGTTGACTGGAATGAACAGATGAAGTCTAATGATTACAGATTACAGAGTAAGGATTGACAGTAAACCGGAAAAAGACCAAACTAACGAGAAGCAGCAAAATGAGAGCAGCGTGTAACGTAAACAACACTGGTGATCCTGAAGCAGACGAAGTTAAGAAATTTTTCCACCTTGGAACCAAAATACCCATGATGGACGGAGGAAGGATGACATAAAAGCAGAGTAGCAGAGGCAAAGAGGTAATATCTGAGCAAACGTAGTCTGCTCGTTTCCAACATAGAAATTAATTTGAGGAAGAAATTTCTGAGAATGTACATTTGGGGCACAGCGTTCTGTGATAGTGAATCATAAGCATTGAGATAAAAGTGACAGGAGAGAACAGAAGGGTTTTACGTATGGTTCCACAGAAGGACGCGGAAAATTAGATGACTGATAAGATAGGTAATGAGGACGTTCTCCGTAGAATCGCTGAAGAAACGAAGATATGGGGAGCATGACAAGAGAAGAAAAACCTCCACGGTTCTAGAGGGAGCTGGAGAGGCAAAAAGAGTAGATGAAGACAGAGACTAGAATACATCCAGCAATTAATTGAGGCTGTAGGGTGCATGTGATATTCTAAGATGAAGAGGTTGGACCCAGAGAAGAAATTCCTAGCGGGATGCGTCAGAATAGTGAGAAGCAACATGACGTAAAAAGGAATGCAATGAATATGCCCTTGTCTGTCGGTGGCCGAATAAAACGAAAAATATAATTTCTGTACTATTAAAAATACATTACAGTGACCAGCACTTTAAGCAGTAAAATTGTTGAACTGCTATCAGATGTCCATGTGCATGATATTTGGTCACCCTGTAGCATTTGTTTTACTTACATATAAAGATCAACCCCGTATGCGTCTGTGTAGCCCATACTGGACGGTGTCATTCCTTATCACAATCTACTACAGACGGAAGCAAGGGAAGGGCTACCGTCTGCGTGTTTCCGTGTTTGTCGCTCTCTCTTCTCCATTATTTTCATTGCCACTACATTAAAGGCAATAGAACTGTTAAACAATTCACGACGGACATTGATTCTCTTAATTTTACCCAACAAAGTAGCTCGATATCAATGCCATCTAAGATTCCCGTTTACAAAACTGTTGGTGCTTTCGTGGCCACATGACGTAATGTATGTGTGTTTTTGTTTCTGGATCTTCCGTGTGACCTTTGTTTAACAATTTCTCTGACATTTCGCTAGCACAGAAGCTTGGGATTGTCAAATTTTCACGTTCCATTGCTGGTACCTGTTGCCCTGACGTCTGAGGAATGCAAGTTCTCGTTGCGGAAAAGAGCTACCAGTCCAGTTTTTTTAAGGGACTCCATTGTTCACGAACAGGACAACAATTTTAGCAGTAACATAAAAGCTTCTAAATAAATGGATCGTGAATATCCCTGCTGCAGCTAGTGGCTGTTGCAGATAGCAAAGGGACAACCATAGCGGTAATGTCCAGGGAAAGGCCCTCAGTCGTTGGCACACCAAAATTTCATACGCGGTCTCCTTAACCAATGCGCTTCATTTTCCCAAACACTCAACAATTTCAAGCTTAATACCGCTGCTTTTGCCTATTCATTTCATTGACTATCACTTCACGATATAACTTTAACGTGACGTACTCTAGGAGCTTACCATCAATTAGCCAACGTTTCACAGTCAAGTAATGGGTGCCTCATTTTGTTATAGAATTCCGCAATTTTATCTCTCCCAGGTTTGTTTTCTCTTTTCTAAGGGTCTCCCTGTATACAGAGTGTCCAGGAGGAGTAGTCAAGGATATGATAGGAACAATAATTCGAGCCAAAAAGGTATAGGGAATATGGGCTCTAAAATACGTACCGTAAAGAGTTGTGGGCATCTCTTCGTCATCGGCACTGTGAAACATATCTGTTCTACTGCAGGCTCTTTGCCTTCCATATTTTGGGAGAAGATCGTACGGACCAAAGCAAGAAAAAATTATCTACTAAACATGCATTTGCATTCTAATGTCTACAAGCGGTTTTTCGCTAGAAGTTTTTCACAATATCAACGATGAACAAGTGATCTTAACTCTCAAGGCATGTATTTTAGAACCCTTGTTTACTGCATTTTTTTCCTTGCTTTCATTCATACTAAATATACTGCAATATTCTGCAGGTCACCAGACGACGTGTGGTGGAGGGTATTTTTCGTGCTACTAACTGATCTCTAATTTCCTGTTCCACTAGCGAATAGTGGCTGACAGAATGATAGTCGGTAATATTCCGCATTAGATTCAGTTTCTCGAATTTTCAAATCGTGGTCGTTTCGCCGTTCGTCCGACTCTTCACCGGAAGTACTCTCGCGAAAACGTCAATAGTAAATCTCTCAGTGATGCACAATGCATTTCTTGTAGCGTCAGCTACCGGAGTTTGTTGAGTACCTTTGTAACGCTCTCGTGCTGACTAAAAGATGCCATGACGAAACGTGCCGCTCTTTGTTGGATGTCCTTTGTCTCTTCTATCAGTCCTGCGTGGTAAGGGTCTCAGATTGCTAAGAAATACTCACAGCCTCTCAGAATATGGAAGGATAAGAGCTACTGCAATAGAAGAGATTAGCTTCAAATATCGAAGATCAAGAAGCCCTTAAGGCACGCATTTTAGAGCCCATGTTTGCTAGACATTTTAGGTTCGCATTATCGTTTCTATTATATCCCTGAATATATTCAATTCCTACTGCGACATCCTGTATTTAAGTTTTAGAGTTTACCGTCACTTTATAATTGTGGGGTCAGTAATATCCTACAACCTAGAAACTTCCAGTATATTGAAGAGTATTGCACAGAGGTCTCTACTCTGGTTAGGAATAGAAGATAGATTATGTGCCTATCAATATTCTAATTGTCACATTTTGTCGATGAAAGAAGTGAAAACGATAGCGAACAATCACGCATACTCTTCCTTGATCGCAGATTTCACGAGAACAACGCCGTTTGTCCTCGAAGGGTTCACATTCAAATTTCCCGAAAATATGTAACACTTTTTAATGCGCCGTAGAGTCCTGTTACAATCCTAGAAGCTGGAATTAATTCAGTGTCTCCAAATCATGTATTCGCCCTCCCTGATACTGGTTTTACCTGATTCCACTGTTTCATACTTTCTCTTTGTGTTGCCCGTAAAAACTTACACAGTGTGATGTTATGTGCATAAGAAGTTCAACACTACTCTTTGTCACAGATACCATTGTCTTCCTGCCCGCCCGGTTAGCCATGCGGTCTAACGCACTGCTTTCCGGGCGGGAAGGCGTGCCGGTCCCCGTCACGAATCCGCCGGGCGGATTAGTGTCGAGGTCCGGGTTGCCGGCCAGTCTGTCGACGGTTTTTAAGGCGGCTTTCCATCTACCTCGGCTAATGCGGGCTGGTTCCCCTTATTCCACCTCAGTTTCACTATGTCGGCGATTTCTCCACGTACGCGTACACCATAATTACTCTACGACGCAAACGTTGGTGTTAAACTCGTCTGGTGTGAGACATCCCCAGGTCCGGGGGTGGGGGGTTGGGCCGAACCACACAATGACCCTGGGTTCGGTGTGGGGCGGCGGTGGGGTGAGTGGACTGCTGTAGCCTGGTGTGGGGTTGTGTGCCACTGAGGGCTACGGCGGGGACGAAGCTTCTTTGTCGTTTCTAGGTCTCTAGTTCCATACAATACAATACGATACAATTGTTTTCCATTATTATTTATGTTATCACATATCATCCTTTTTTACATCAAGCATTTCCTCATCATCATCGAAGGACGTGGTCTGTTTATAGATGAAAGTATCCTTGGCCCACAATCTGACTACTGCTGACTCCATCTGACGAAGTGATTATATATACCCCAATCAAGTTTCAGAACACCCCCACATAATGCGAATTTGACCACTAGATATCACGAGAGGTGGTCCCACAAGTATAATATGAGACGAAGAGTATTGTGTATTCAGCAGAGAAGAAGTAACAGCAGAATGGGTCGGTCAAGAGATCTCATTGTCTTGGAAATTGAACTTATCATTGGATGTCACCTGAGTACCAGATTCATCAGGGACATTTCGTCTCTTCTAAAGCTGCCCAACTCGACTGTAGCTGAAGAGATAGTGAAACGGAAATTCGAAGTAACCATCACAGGTAGACCAAAGCCAAGCAAACATTATGTGCCGATGAACAGCTACCGTCGACCAATTTCGAGTTCCAAAGCAGTCCAGCTAGCGTAATGACTGTATGTAGGGAGTTAGAAAAAATGTAGTACAATGATGGAGCAGCTCCTCATTAGTCACAATTTTTTTCAGTCAGTGGTAAGTGACAAGTGAGGTGCTGTAAAGAGCAACGTCGCTGGCTAATGGATGACTGTAAACGACTGATTTGGAGTGATGAATCACGCTGTATCCTGCGCCTATCCGATGGGAGTGTTTGGATATGGCGAACGGCTGGAGAACGTTACCTTCATGTGTACTGACAACAATGAAGTACACACCAGGTTTCACGTTATAGAGGTATTTTTATTGGGTGGTTGAATGATCAACAGAATGATAACGTTCTACGAGTCGGGGCGTGAAATGTGAGAAGCTTGAACGTGATAGGAAAGCTAAAAAATTTGAAACGAGAAATGCAGAGGCTCAATTTAGAAATAGTAGAGGTCAGTGGAGAGGAAAGAAGACAAGGATTGCTGGTCAGATAAGTATAGGGTAAAATGAACAGCTGCAGTACATGGTGTAACAGGAGTAGGATTCGTTATGAATAGGAAGGTAGGGCATAGAGTGTATTACTGTGAACAGTTCAGCGATAGGGTTGTTATTGTCAAATTTGACAGCAAACCAACACCGACAACGATAGTTCAGGTATACATGCCGACGCCGCAAGCTGAAGACGAAGAGATAGAGAAAGTGTATGAGGATATTGAAAGGGGAATACAGTATGTAAAGGGATATGAAAATCTAATAGTCATGGGAGACTGGAAAACAGTTGTAGGAGAAGGAGTAGAAGAAAAGGTAACAGCAGAACGTGAGTTTGGGAAAAGGAATGAGAGAGGAGAAAGACTAATTGAGTTGTGTAACAAGTTTAAGCTAGTAATAGCGAATTCTCTGTTCAAGACTCACAAGAGGAGGAGGTACACTTGGAAAACGCCGGGTGATACGGGAAGATTTCAGTTAGATTACATCATAGTTAGACAGAGATTCCGAAATCAGATACTGGATTGTAAGTCGTATCCAGGAGCAGACATAGACTCAAATCACAATATAGCAACGATGAAGAGTAGTCAGGAAGAATCAATACCCAAAGAAGTGGGGTACGGAAGTACTAAGGAATAACGACATACGTTTCTCAATGGCTATAGATACAGCAATAAGGAATTGCTCAGTAGGCAGTTCAGTTGAAGACATCTCTAAAAAGGGCCACCACAGAAGTTGGGTAGGAAAACGTAGGTACAAAGAAGGTAACTGCGAAGAAACCATGGGTAACAGAAGAAATACTTCAATTGATAGATGAAAGGAGGAATTACAAAACTGTTCCGGGAAACCCAGGAATAGAGAAAACCAAGTAGATGAGGAATGAAATAAATATGAAGTGCAGGGAAGCTAAGACTCAATGGCTGCACGAAAAAGAAATGATTGTCAGAAGAACAGTCTCAGCATACAGGAAAGTCAAAACAGCCTTCGGTGTCATTAAAAGCAAGGGTTATAACATTAAGATTGCAATGGAAATTCCACTGTTAAAGGCACAGGAGAGAGTGAATAGGTGAAAAGAATACATTGAATGCCTCTATGAGGGGGAAGATTGGTCTGATGTGACAGCGCCTGCCGAAGTGGCCGCGCGGTTCTGGCGCTGCAGTCTGGAACCGCGAGACCGCTACGGTCGCAGGTTCGAATCCTGCCTCGGGCATGGATGTGAGTGATGTCCTTAGGTTAGTTAGGTTTAACTAGTTCTAAGTTCTAGGGGACTAATGACCTCAGCAGTTGAGTCCCATAGTGCTCAGAGCCATTTGAACCATTTGATGTGACAGCAGAAGAAATAGGAGTCGATTTAGAAGAGATAGGGGATCCAGTTCTAGAACCAGAATTTAACAGAGCTTTAAAATCAAATAGAGCAGTAGGGATGGATAACATTCCACAAAATTTTTAAAAGTATTGGGGGAAGTGGCAACAAAAGGAATATCCACGTTGGTGTGTAGATTGTATGACTTTCGGAAAAGCATCATCCACACAATTTCAATGAAGGCAAGAGCTGACAAGTGCGAGAATTACCGCACAACCAGCTTAACAGCTAATGCATCCAAGTTGCTTACGAGAATAACGGAAAAGAAAATTGAGGATGCGATATACGACGATCAGTTTGGCATTAGGAAAGGTAAAAGCACGAGAGAGGCAATTCTGGCGTTGCGGTTAATAATGGAAGCAAGACTAAAGAAAAATGAAGACACGTTAGTAGGAGTTTTCCTCCTGGAAAAAGCGTTATACAGTGTGAAATGGTGCAAGATGTTCGAAATTCTGAGGAAAGTATAGGTTAGCTACAGGGAGAGCCCGGTAATGTACAATATGTACAACAACAACAAAAATTGTTCAAATGGCTCTGAGCACTATGGGACTTAACAGCTGAGGTCATCAGTCCCCTAGAACTTAGAACTAGTTAAACCAAACTAACTTAAGGACATCACACACATACATGCCCGAGGCAGGATTCGAACCTGCGACCGTAGCGGTCGTGCGGTTCCAGACTGAAGCGCCTAGAACCGCTTGGCCACACCGGCCGGCTATGTACAACAGCCAAGAGGGAATAATGAGAATGGACGACCAAGAACGATATGCTCGTATTAAAAAGGGTGTAAGAAAAGGGTGTAGCCTTTCACCCCTCCTGTTCAATCTATACATCGAGGAAGCAATGATGGAAATAAAAGAAAGGTTCAGGAGCGGAATGAAAATTCAAGGTGAAAGGATATCAGTGATACGATTCCCTGATGATATTGCTATCCTAAGTGAAGAAGAATTACATGATCTGCTGACGGAATGAACAGTCTAATGAGTACAGAGTATGGACTGAGAGTAAATCGAAGAAAGGCGAAGGTAATGAGAAGTAGTAGAAATGAGAACTTAACATCAGCATTGATGGTCACGAAGAAGATGAAGTTAAGGAATTCTGCTACCTAGGCAGTAAAATAACCAGTGACGGACGGAGCAAGGAGGACGTCAAAAGCAGACTAGCCCTGGCAAAAAGGGCATTCCTGGCCAAGAGAAGTCTACTAATATCTAATATTTAATATCTAAGGCATAAAGCAACGTTTGTGAGGCACTATTTAGTGGAGAAGGAGAATCCGGAAATGTACTGGCATGGGCAGAATCTCAAGATGAGCTCCTATCTCGACTTGAACATAATGAAATATCTTTGGGATGAGTTAGAACGTCATCTTAGCTCCAGAGAGTGACATTACCTTCACTCGTTTTGGCTCTTGAGGATGAATGGGCTTCCATTCCTCTAGACATTCAGACACTTCATTGGAAGTGTCCCCAGCAAGTTCAAGGGGTTTAAAGGCGAACGGTGGCCTCTCCATATTAGTGTCCAGTAATGCGTGTCCTGATACTTTTGATGAGGTTGTGTTTTCAGAATATTACATGCATCATTATACTTCTTTTGTTTGGAATCACCACATGTTACTTTAGTTTCTGATGAAGATTCGGTGCCCAGTATAGCGTGCTCGTTAGTGAATAATAACTGGGCCAATCAGTTGCCACCGTAGATACTCGGTATAAGCGTGTCTCGTTAAGTAGTCTACGATGTGGTGGAACACCTTTCAGAACACCTTTCAGAAATCCTGTTTGCAAGATGTCGTAAATGAATCAAGCTAGTTGTGTTTCGCACGTTTGGCTTTTCTTGTAATTGTTGATGCTTTAATAGAGGCTTGTTTTTCCAGAGGGACGTGGTCATATTTGATGCTCTATGGTTCTGCAATAGAAATATGTTGATACTGGTCTGGTGGAGGTTTGTTATTTGCGTTTCTGGAATTTGTACATGCTTTGATGTCTCAAACGTCAAGCGGCAATTTTGAATCGCTTATTATTCGCCCGCAGTCTTTGGTCAGATTAGCTGTGTCTCTGGAAGATGGGCTCGTTTAGTCACAGCTGCTTGCCAAGGGGAAGCACGGAAGTTCTCTCGTTTCAGGAGTAGAGAGACAGACGCCGAGCAGAGCCCTCGTGGAAGTGTAGACCTAAAGTTAGGTGCGTGTGTGTTTAGTAAAATGATTTCTTTTTGAATATTGTGAAACAGAGGAGAAAGATTCGGTTAGTGATTCAGAATGAAAGGAGGCTTTGCAGTCGCGCGTAGTTCGAAACCGTTGTTGAATAAGACAGCCATATAAATGGACTTCAGATTTTTCATTAAAGACCGAGTAATTTTCGGTGTAAGGTATTTTTTATGTTTATTGATTTTTTTTCATTTGTGAGCGTAAGAGTTTGTTACCAGTGTTGTCGTTTACCATTGTTAATGAGTGTTGTAACAAGAATTTTATAAAGCAATAATATAGCAGATCATTGTCCATATTCTCCATCCAAACTTTTTTTCTCTCTCTCTGGAGACCGCAGTGCAAAATATCTCTTCTGATGACATGATTTGTATAAAATAATCTATTTGTTTTCTGGAGCATTGCACTAAGCTCTCATCAACTATAGTTAGAAAATTTACGGCCGAGGCACAGAGAACAGCAAGCGCAGCGTTTCCAAGCAATTGCAGTACGGTTGCTACGAAAACTGCGAACGCACAGGGACAATTGTTAGGCAGATTATTAACGCACAGGAACCACTTAGTTTAATGAAAGAGATTAATAGTTTGCAAATTTTTGGAAATATTATCGAACAGTACCACATTCATTTTGTATTATCACAGGAAACTGTATTTGGTTTTTCTCGCAGTGGAATGAGCACGAAGCCACCAAAGCTAAACGATAGAAAAATTACAACCTACTAGGCAAGCCAGTACAAGTTCAAAATCAACGAAAAATAATTTTTAAATGAAACTTTTAATGTCAGCGATATTAATAACTAATCATCTGTGGCTGATCTTTTGTCCGTTTTATAAACTTCTCTAATCATACGGGATTACTCGCCGCGCAGGAGATTCTCCACGAATATGAGACATTAAACGAGCTAATTCTGCTGCGTATTCAGCATAAAATGTAACTGGAATTTCATCAGAGCCTAGTATCTTGAAATCTGTAAGTAGTCTTCATTGATTTTCAACAGTTGCGGTGATAATACCAACATCTCCATTTGCGAATATGTGTTAAGATTATTTCTGCATCGTATTTGCGTTTTAACACCAGACGGATTGAGTAATTGAAGGTGAGGTTTACATCCATCAACTGACTTTAGATATGACCATAATGTTCTAAAAGTTTCTGATAGATCTTCTGCCAGGATTTGACTGAAAATTATAAGTGGCATCACCTTTGGGCATTATTATTGATGCAATTTACTTGTCAGCTAAATAAAAGATTCAAACTACGGAAGGCACTAACTACTGATAGGGATAGTTAGCAAACGAAAGATTTTAATAGAGAACAAACACTGTATTTACCTTAATTGTGTTGAAAAAGCATAATATACATAGCAGTTCATAAAATCCATTCTGTACTCAAAATTCCGCCATCTCATTTCCCACATCCACCACTGCTGGCGGCTCACCTCCAACTGCGCAACGCTACGCGCTGTTCACATCCAGCTGCCGCTGCCCAACACTACAATGGCACACAACAATGCAAACTAGCCACAGACTGCACACAGCACAGCCAGTGATTTTCAGAGAGCGCTACGTAACGTTGCCAATAATAAAACATAAACAGCCTACTTACATAGCCCCCATGCTCCCCACAAAAAATTTTACAAATTGTTTTGGGCAGTGGCCAATAATGATTTGATAAAATTTTTCATAATTACAATAACGTCTTTATGTGTTTATCTGATACGATTTATGTTGTAGAATTTTTCTAATACTCAGCTACATTCACTATGATCAGGAATACTGTTACCCTCAAATATAATTTGCATTAATAATATGTTATTTACTTTGTAAATATGTTTAGACATTATTTATTCTGTTTTGTTTTAATGCTCATGTGTAAAGTTGATGTTTCAAAAGTTATTCTGATTTTTTATGTATGTACTCATGTCATAATTCCTGTAACACTCATGTATATGTTATTTCGATTCTTTTGTAAAGCCTGTATTACTACAAATGTTATCTGTATTGTTATGTTTTTAATGACGTATTTTGTACCTTTGTAATTGTATTCTCATGTTATAAAATTGTAATTGACACCAGTTCATCAAATTAAGTAACATGTAAGTTACATTTCACTGCACACATTTCTGTTTAACATAGTAATGCACAATATGTGAGAAGTTGGGACTGTTAGTGTTTGCATGTGTGTTAATAATTCAGCAAGGGACTGGATAACAGCATTGCTGGTTCGAAGGACATTTCAAAAAAAATTTTGTGAGTGCACAAGTGATGGTTCATGGACTTGCTATATTATCCGCAAGACTCTTCAATGGTGATTGTGCACCTGCACAGTCACAACAGATGGCTGCTGGCCATCTCTACAAGGACTACAGTGGGTCTGCATCTTTGATGACCCACCAGTACCATTATTTCTACAAGGACTGCAGTGGGTCTGCACCTCTGGTGGCCCACCAATACCGTAATCTCTACCAGGACTACAGTGGGTCTGCTCTGTGATGACCTAGTTACCAATATTCTTCAAAACGTCGAATGACTCTGCTGTGGGTTTGCTCTGTTGTGGCCCATTACCTGTCAGCATGTCAAGAGTCAGCACTGTCTTTCCGTTGGAAGGACAACACTACTTCTTCAAGACTGCATGGAAATCCACTATTTCCATGTGCATTGTCTTTTACTGCTCAGACATTGAGAAACGAAACGGCAGTTTTACTGTGATGAATGATCAGGACTGTCTTTATGGACTGTGAGAAAATTTTAGCTTTTGACCAACATTGTATTCATAAGTGTGTGCATTTGATTTCTTTGTTATTGTAATTATGAAAAATTTTTTCAAATCTGTATTGGCCACTGCCCAAAACCATTTGTAAAATTTTTTGTGGGGAGCATGGGGGCTATGTAAGTAGACCGTATAGCTTTTTTTTTATTGGTAACGCCACATAGCGCTCTGTATGAAAATCACTGGCTGTGCTGTGTGCAGTCTGTGGCTGGTTTGCATTGTTGTTGGCTATTGTAGTGTTGGGCAGTTGGCTGTTAACAGCGCGTAGCGTTGCGCAGTTGGAGGTGAGCCGCCAGCAGTGGTGGATGTGGGGAGAGAAATGGCAGAGTTTTGAAATTTGTAAAAATTGATGTCATGAACTGCTGTTTATATTATGACTTTTGATGACTATTAAGGTAAATACATTGTTTGTTCTGTATTAAAATCTTTCATTTGATAACTATGCCTACTAGTAGTTAGTGCCTTCCGTTGTTTGAATCTGTTATTTAGCTGGCAGTAGTGGCGCTCGCTGTATTGCTGTAGCTTGAGTAACGAAGATTTTTGTGAGGTAAGTGATTTGTGAAAGGTATAGGTTAATGTTAGTCAGGGCCATTCTTTTGTAGGGATTTTTGAAAGTCAGATTGCGTTGCGCTAAAAATATTGTATGTCAGTTTAAGCACAGTCATGTATAATTGTTCTAAGGGGACGTTTCAAGCGCTTACGAGGTCATTCACCTTCAGTTATAACTGTTCTTCGTTTTACAGGATTACAACTAAATGTTCTCAAAATCTTCCTTTACATAGTATGTCTATGACTATAAATTCGACCAAACACAAATTATCGTTTTTATTAACAATCTGATCTCTTATATATCTTTGGGTTCCAGTACTAACGTGGCTTAAATTGCATTTTACAATCATTTCCATATGTTATCGCAAAGATAATTAGGTAGCTACACAAACTACGGAGGTTTGTGCTACAGCTAATGCGAGTTTTATCTGCTTTGGGATATCTGTGCTTCGGAGAAAAATATATTCCGAAATGACTTTACAATAACTGACGTGATGCACAACAGCTGTGAATCAGTGATAGTGTTTCTCGTTTCTTTGCCTTGCGTTCAACGGAGAGCATCAAGAAGATAGCTCATCAAGAAGTTAGCGGGATTCATTTATTCCACATTCTGGGCGGAGGTATTGTTACAACTGACACATGCGCGTTTCCGTGAACCACTCGTATCTGCGTGCATAACAGAAATTTCATGTGTCTATTTTTGCTGGTTAGTGGTCGCAACGAGCTGCTCACAAAACATATTATAGCGGTATATTGCTCGAAATTTAGTTATGTGTTTGCGCTGTTGACTAACTGGAGTGTGTAACTGGATGAACAACGCGGCACAAAAAGGCGCAATACAACACAGAGCCAATGTCATAACCAGAAAATTACATTTAAGTCTTTCGGATGAGTTGGCTATAAAGCATAAGCAGGGAGGTTGCATTCGACTAATAATTTCGCCACCGCAGCAGTATCATTGCTGATTTGTGAACACCAAGCGAGCAAGTGGAACAGCATCTCAGACAGCGAAATACTACACAGCTGGTGCCTGAACCTTTGTTTTCTCAAGGCGATAAATTTCTGCTTTCTTATCGCAAAGAAAATCCTTTTAACTGTTTTGAGCTTCCCCAGTGGGATATCAGTAGTTTTTCCTTTTTCATTTATTGTGTGAATATATTTAGTTTTTGCTCTTCTGATTGTTTTAATGCAATCTCCCGTTTCATTCTACACTATATCGCTTTTCTCTGGCGTGTATTTCACTTCTTATATTCAAGAAGATCGCAAATTTTCTAGGAGAAACGATCTAACTGCACCGGAAAGTATGCCGTGAAATTTTTTTGGAAGACTAATTATGTTGCAAAGTAATTATAAAGTCGGACCGCGACCGTACTTCAGTGGCTCAACTGGCAAGGACAGTGCCTTTTGATTCTTGTCCGCAGCTCGTGGTCGTGCGGTAGCGTTCTCGCTTCCCGCGCCCGGGTTCCCGGGTTCGATTCCAGGCGGGGTCAGGGATTTTCTCTGCCTCGTGATGACTGGGTGCTGTGTGATCTCCTTAGGTTAGCTAGGTTTAAGTAGTTCTAAGTTCTAGGGGACTGATGACCATAGATGTTAAGTCCTATAGTGCTCAGAGCCATTTGAACCATTTGTCTTGATTCGGTCATGTCCGACTTACGATTTTATTCTGCAAGCATGTTTCTCGATCAAACTAGTTTCCATTTATTTGTGTTACAGAAATTCATTCTGTTAACGTCTGACGGTAAATCATCATTTGGTTGATGATTACCGCTAAAGCGGCTCTAATTTCAATAGAACGAAACATAAGAACAAACTGTGTTGGATCCTGTCTCAGTAGTTACAAATGTAACGCCTGGCTATCGTGGGTATAATTCATTACATTAGAAATTGTTTCTGTTGTATGAGATCAAAGGAGTTGCTGTAAATCGTAGATATGTAAAAAAACTTAAAAATGTCATATTTAATAGTAACTGCATTGTACAGCAGTTATTAATTTTAGATTTGTTTGCGCCACAGAGTGAAGTGCCGAGGCAGCGTGTGAAAAGGTTATTATACTGATAATACTTTTTTCCGCATTAAAAATACGAAACACAAAGCACACCAAACACACAACTAACACTCATCAAAGGTTTTTGGGAACTTAATTTTTGTTTATCACGTCTATGCTGTTGCTGCAATCCTCTCCCACACATTCCCAATAGAGTCTTTGTTTCACTCCCGCTCGAGATTTAGTTCAAAACAACGAAAAACCCTACTTCCAGAAGCCATGACCATATTGGCATGAATGATATCTTAAGAATAAAAAAAGGTGGAGCTTAGAAATTGTTTTCGGTAGCCACTGTTCATCATCTGTTTGAGCAAATTGACCCAAAATAACGTGTAAAATTAATACATGTCAACAGACGTAGACACAGACAGTCGGTGGTCTGTTGTTGATAAAATAAATACGTTACATAATATGTTGTAACATTCAAGAACCGCTATATTTTATTAGACTACCACTGAGTGAAATTGGGCAATGGAAATAAACAGAATTCATCAGAAAAAATATTCAAGCAAAAGGTATACATGAAACCGAATGTGAGGAAGTCATTAATGTGAAATGAAGCAATCTACCCCACACAAAATTTACTAGAGTATTACTAAATGATCTCACACAGATGTTTCAAACGTAACGATGCCAATACTCACACCAATACGTTACATGAAAATGATACAATTATCCGCTTCAAAACCGCTTATCGTAATGATTATCACATTGATCACTGTTTAGCTAATTGATGACAGGGTCACCTCTGTCCGCTTACATTATAGAGGGAACAAATACTTCCAACAATTGTAGTATATCTAATCCCAATAATCACACTGCAGCTTTTTTACATTCTAACACAAGTATGCTTCCCCTTTCACTGGTGGCACTGCTCAACCAGGCTGCCGCGAAAACCATAAAGTAAATATCTGGACCCTGGCGTGGAGCTTTTGCCACGTAATGGGTGTCAGAAATAAATCCTGGAAAACCGAAATACAATGGATTGGCTTTTCTTCATGAAATATATACATTACAATGTACGTTGTAACATACAATAAACATTATGTTCTACTGGATTACCACTGGAGTGAGAAAGTTTTAATAAACATTAAAACATTATACATAGCATATGGGTTAAATGCTATTCGGATGATACCTATATTTGAAATTTTAAAAAGGGGTACGGAAGGTTACTGCACTAAATTTTCGAATCTGGCTGTTACTGTTGCACAGTAAGAGAAAAAGTGTTCTATATGTATCAGAATTTAATAAAGGATCACAATTTTTAAAGTATGTAGGTTACACACATCCGTAAAAAGCATACGTAAATCTCTGGTTATAGTTTTTCCAAGATTTTAGAAGTAGTTTACTAAGGATATAGCGGTATTACAGTGATCAGTTACATGAATGTAGCAAAAGTATGCTTACAACAATTTTGAAACCAGATACTGAAACTAAATCACAAACATTTGGAAAGACTCCTATTACTTTCTAAGGTATATAGGAACTCAAGTGAAAGTAAATATATGTAAACCATGCAGTACTAAAATCATACGTTACAAGCAAGTTAGAGACAAAGAACTATTATACGAAAATACTATAGTAGGAGGTAAACACACGATCCACCTAGTGTGACTGTAGGTTCATCTATCGTTTACCAGTGGGAGATCATTGCAAACGTATCTGGGGCTACAATTCCTACTCTGTAGAACATCCTCCGCCGGAAAACATCTACAGCAAGAGCCTAAACCTGTGGCTCCAAGTCTTTCTGGCACCATTACTCCTTAGTGTAATGAGGTATTAACTGGTACCGCCACCGTCATCAACATTAGTGTCAAACGGACCTTTAAAATGAAAAATAATTTTCTTTGAACACTAGTATTTTTGAAATGACAATAGGTAAATAATATTGCATTTTTAGATGTTTTATTAAACCACGAACTAATTAGTCAACGAGGCATTTGGTGCTGTTAACTTCTAACAACCATTTTTTTTTTTTTATAGAATGTGAAGGAATTCTCAGCACATCGTGAATGCTACGTACAGCTCCTCCTCAGAAAAGGACGCTAACTATCCACATCAATAGTAGTCACTAGTATCTCTGCACCACTAATCTCTTTAGGAATACTCGCTTCTCCCACACCCTTCACACGCATTCACAATCAAACAAGTTAAAATGTGTGCTCTATACTTACCACCTGTAAATCACTTGACTGCTAGACTCCTTAATTCTGAACTGACAGCATAGGAATACTTCAGGCTGCCAATTAATTTTTTTTTGACTACTGCCACTAAAAATAACAGATAGAAAACATGAGGAAGAGAAAATTAATTATTAGCAAGTTATGTAATCAGTATTGCAAGCTCGTGCAACAGCGATTTCATTGTACTCCCCAGGGTACCCCGGAGGTCCACACATGTAGTATGGAGGCTTTCATGTCCCTCCTCAAGGCAGTGATTCAGAGTGAAAGGGCTACTCTCCGTTCGTGGTTGTCCAGTACAGAAATAACGTGAAGTTTACTGCACTGGAGCCCGTCTGCCCACTGTTCAGCCATCCTCACAAGGGACGAGGTGATTAAAGATGACGTAGACGCGGAATGGAACGAGTAGGTTAACGAGAGTTGCGCTCTCAGCGCTCTCCAGTGGCCTTTGTCGGCTTCATTTGGTTTGCAAGCCCCACAGTTTCTCGAGAAAAATGGAACGCTTAAATTATTTGCGTTACCTCTGTTACAGATTGTCTAAGAAGAGCAGACAAAATCGAGCAGAATATACTGGATTCGTCGGTA